>NW_027476706.1:0-154171 GCF_051020955.1 Megalopta genalis | reverse complement strand
AATAGCGATTTTAAACAAACGATTTGGCTTCAAATTCATGCGATATGAACAATTTAACTTCAGATTCATGAGAAATACACGAATTAGCTTCAAATTCACACGAAACGAACGATTTAACTTCAATATCATGCGAAACACACGACTTCGATTCGAATTCGTGCAAAATAGCGATTTTAAACAAACGATTTAGCTTCAAATTCATGCGAAATGAACAATTTAGCTTCAGATTCATGCGAACTACACGGATTAGCTTTAAATTCAAGCGAAACATACGATTTATCGTCAATATCATGCGAAACACACGATTTCGATTGAAATTCGTGCGAAATAGCGACTTTAACCAAACGATTTTGCTTCAAATTCATGCGAAATGAACAATTTAGCTTCAGATTCATGCGAACTACACGGATTAGCTTTAAATTCAAGCGAAACATACGATTTATCGTCAATATCATGCGAAACACACGATTTCGATTGAAATTCGTGCGAAATAGCGACTTTAACCAAACGATTTAGCTTCAAATTCATGCGAAATGAACAATTTAGCTTCAGATTCATGCGCAATACACGAATCAGGTTCAAATTCACGCGAAACATACGATTTAGCTTCAATATCATGCGAAACACACGATTTTGATCCAAATTCGTGCGAAATAGCGATTTTAAACAAACGATTTGGCTTCAAATTCATGCGATATGAACAATTTAACTTCAGATTCATGAGAAATACACGAATTAACTTCAAATTCAAACGAAACAAACGATTTAACTTCAATATCATGCGAAACACACGATTTCGATCCAAATTCGTGCGAAATAGCGATTTTAAACAAACGATTTGGCTTCAAATTCATGCGATATGAACAATTTAACTTCAGATTCATGAGAAATACACGAATTAGCTTCAAATTCACACGAAACAAACGATTTAGCTTCAATATCATGCGAAACACACGACTTCGATTCGAATTCGTGCAAAATAGCGATTTTAAACAAACGATTTGGTTTCAAATTCAGGCGAAATGAACAATTTAGCTTCAGATTCATGCGAACTACACGGATTAGGTTTAAATCAACGCGAAACATACGATTTAGCTTCAATATCATGCGAAACACACGATTTCGATTTAAATTCGAGCGAAATAGCGATTTTGAACACACGATTTGGTTTCAAATTCAGGCGAAATGAACAATTTAGCTTCAGTTTCATGCGAACTACACGGATTAGGTTTAAATCAACGCGAAACATACGATTTAGCTTCAATATCATGCGAAACACACGATTTCGAATCAAATTCGTGCAAAATAGCGATATTAAACAAACGATTTGGTTTCAAATTCAGGCGAAATGAACAATTTAGCTTCAGATTCATGCGAACTACACGGATTAGGTTTAAATCAACGCGAAACTTACGATTTAGCTTCAATATCAAGCGAAACACACGATTTCGATTTAAATTCGAGCGAAATAGCGATTTTGAACAAACGATTTAGCTTCAAATTCATGCGATATGAACAATTTAAATTCACATTCATGCGAACTACACGGATTAGCTTTAAATTCAAGCGAAACATACGATTTATCGTCATTATCATGCGAAACACACGATTTCGATTGAAATTCGTGCGAAATAGCGACTTTAACCAAACGATTTAGCTTCAAATTCATGCGAAATGAACAATTTAGCTTCAGATTCATGCGAAATACACGTATTAGCTTTAAATCAACGCGAAACATACGATTTATCGTCAATATCATGTGAAACACACGATTTCGATTGAAATTCGTGCGAAATAGCGATTTTAAACAAACGATTTGGCTTCAAATTCATGCCAAATGAACAATTTAGATTCAGATTCATGCGAAATACACGGATTAGCTTTAAATCAACGCGAAACATACGATTTATCGTCAATATCATGCGAAACACACGATTTCGCTTGAAATTCGTGCGAAATAGCGACTTTAACCAAACGATTTAGCTTCAAATTCATGCGAAATGAACAATTTAGCTTCAGATTCATGCGAAATACACGAATCAGCTTCAAATTCAAGCGAAACATACGATTTAGCTTCAATATCATGCGAAACACACGATTTCGATCCAAATTCGTGCGAAATAGCGATTTTAAACAAACGATTTGGCTTCAAATTCATGCGATATGAACAATTTAACTTCAGATTCATGAGAAATACACGAATTAGCTTCAAATTCACACGAAACAAACGATTTAACTTCAATATCATGCGAAACACACGATTTCGATCCAAATTCGTGCGAAATAGCGATTTTAAACAAACGATTTGGCTTCAAATTCATGCGATATGAACAATTTAACTTCAGATTCATGAGAAATACACGAATTAGCTTCAAATTCACACGAAACAAACGATTTAACTTCAATATCATGCGAAACACACGACTTCGATTCGAATTCGTGCAAAATAGCGATTTTAAACAAACGATTTGGTTTCAAATTCAGGCGAAATGAACAATTTAGCTTCAGATTCATGCGAACTACACGGATTAGCTTTAAATTCACGCGAAACATACGATTTAGCTTCAATATCATGCGAAACACACGATTTCGATCCAAATTCGTGCGAAATAGCGATTTTAAACAAACGATTTGGCTTCAAATTCATGCGATATGAACAATTTAACTTCAGATTCATGAGAAATACACGAATTAGCTTCAAATTCAAACGAAGCAAACGATTTAACTTCAATATCATGCGAAACACACGATTTCGATCCAAATTCGTGCGATATAGCGATTTTAAACAAACGATTTGGCTTCAAATTCATGCGATATGAACAATTTAACTTTAGATTCATGAGAAATACACGAATTAGCTTCAAATTCACACCAAAAAAACGATTTAACTTCAATATCATGCGAAACACACGACTTCGATTCGAATTCGTGCAAAATAGCGATTTTAAACAAACGATTTGGTTTCAAATTCAGGCGAAATGAACAATTTAGCTTCAGATTCATGCGAACTACACGGATTAGCTTTAAATTCACGCGAAACATACGATTTAGCTTCAATATCATGCGAAACACACGATTTCGATTGAAATTCGTGCGAAATAGCGACTTTAACCAAACGATTTAGCTTCAAATACATGCGAAATGAACAATTTAGCTTCAGATTCATGCAAAATACACGAATCAGCTTCAAATTCAAGCGAAACATACGATTTAGCTTCAATATCATGCGAAACACACGATTTCGATCAAAATTCGTGCGAAATAGCGATTTTAAACAAACGATTTGGCTTCAAATTCATGCGACATGAACAATTTAACTTCAGATTCATGAGAAATACACGAATTAGCTTCAAATTCACACGAAACAAACGATTTAACTTCAATATCATGCGAAACACACGATTTCGATCCAAATTCGTGCGAAATAGCGATTTTAAAGAAACGATTTGGCTTCAAATTCATGCGATATGAACAATTTAACTTCAGATTCATGAGATATACACGAATTAGCTTCAAAGTCAAACGAAACAAACGATATAACTTCAATATCATGCGAAACACACGATTTCGATTCAAATTGGTGCAAAATAGCGATTTTAAACAAACGATTTGGTTTCAAATTCAGGCGAAATGAACAATTTAGCTTCAGATTCATGCGAACTACACGGATTAGTTTTAAATTCACGCGAAACATACGATTTATCGTCAATATCATGCGAAACACATGATTTCGATTGAAATTCGTGCGAAATAGCGACTTTAACCAAACGATTTAGCTTCAAATTCATGCGAAATGAACAATTTAGCTTCAGATTCATGCGAAATAGACGAATCAGCTTCAAATTCACGCGAAACATACGATTTAGCTTCAGTATCATGCGAAACACATTTTTTCGATCCAAATTCGTGCGAAATAGCGATTTTAAACAAACGATTTGGCTTCAAATTCATGCGATATGAACAATTTAACTTCAGATTCATGCGAAATACACGAATTAGCTTCAAATTCAAACGAAGCAAACGATTAAACTTCAATATCATGCGAAACACACGATTTCGATCCAAATTCGTGCGATATAGCGATTTTAAACAAACGATTTGGCATCAAATTCATGCGATATGAACAATTTAACTTTAGATTCATGAAAAATACACGAATTAGCTTCAAATTCACACGAAACAAACGATTTAACTTCAATATCATGCGAAACACACGATTTTGATCCAAATTCGTGCGAAATAGCGATTTTAAACAAACGATTTGGCTTCAAATTCATGCGATATGAACAATTTAACTTCAGATTCATGAGAAATACACGAATTAGCTTCAAATTCACACGAAACGAACGATTTAACTTCAATATCATGCGAAACACACGACTTCGATTCGAATTCGTGCAAAATAGCGATTTTAAACAAACGATTTAGCTTCAAATTCATGCGAAATGAACAATTTAGCTTCAGATTCATGCGAACTACACGGATTAGCTTTAAATTCAAGCGAAACATACGATTTATCGTCAATATCATGCGAAACACACGATTTCGATTGAAATTCGTGCGAAATAGCGACTTTAACCAAACGATTTTGCTTCAAATTCATGCGAAATGAACAATTTAGCTTCAGATTCATGCGAACTACACGGATTAGCTTTAAATTCAAGCGAAACATACGATTTATCGTCAATATCATGCGAAACACACGATTTCGATTGAAATTCGTGCGAAATAGCGACTTTAACCAAACGATTTAGCTTCAAATTCATGCGAAATGAACAATTTAGCTTCAGATTCATGCGCAATACACGAATCAGGTTCAAATTCACGCGAAACATACGATTTAGCTTCAATATCATGCGAAACACACGATTTTGATCCAAATTCGTGCGAAATAGCGATTTTAAACAAACGATTTGGCTTCAAATTCATGCGATATGAACAATTTAACTTCAGATTCATGAGAAATACACGAATTAACTTCAAATTCAAACGAAACAAACGATTTAACTTCAATATCATGCGAAACACACGATTTCGATCCAAATTCGTGCGAAATAGCGATTTTAAACAAACGATTTGGCTTCAAATTCATGCGATATGAACAATTTAACTTCAGATTCATGAGAAATACACGAATTAGCTTCAAATTCACACGAAACAAACGATTTAGCTTCAATATCATGCGAAACACACGACTTCGATTCGAATTCGTGCAAAATAGCGATTTTAAACAAACGATTTGGTTTCAAATTCAGGCGAAATGAACAATTTAGCTTCAGATTCATGCGAACTACACGGATTAGGTTTAAATCAACGCGAAACTTACGATTTATCGTCAATATCAGGCGATATACACGATTTCGCTTCAAATTCGTGCGAAATAGCGATTTTAAACAAACGATTTAGCTTCAAATTCATGCGATATGAACAATTTAAATTCACATTCATGCGAACTACACGGATTAGCTTTAAATTCAAGCGAAACATACGATTTATCGTCAATATCATGCGAAACACACGATTTCGATTGAAATTCGTGCGAAATAGCGACTTTAACCAAACGATTTAGCTTCAAATTCATGCGAAATGAACAATTTAGCTTCAGATTCATGCGAAATACACGAATCAGCTTCAAATTCACGCGAAACATACGATTTAGCTTCAATATCATGCGAAACACACGATTTCGATCCAAATTCGTGCGAAATAGCGATTTTAATCAAACGATTTGGCTTCAAATTCATGCGATATGAACAATTTAACTTCAGACTCATGAGAAATACACGAATTAGCTTCAAATTCACACGAAACAAACGATTTAACTTCAATATCATGCGAAACACACGATTTCGATTCAAATTCGTGCGAAATAGCGATTTTAAACAAACGATTTGGCTTCAAATTCATGCGATATGAACAATTTAACTTCAGATTCATGAGAAATACACGAAATAGCTTCAAATTCACACGAAACAAACGATTTAACTTCAATATCATGCGAAACACACGATTTCGATTCAAATTCGTGCAAAATAACGATTTTAAACAAACGATTTAGCTTCAAATTTATGCGAAATGAACAATTTAGCTTCACATTCATGCGAACTACACGGATTAGCTTTAAATTCATGCGAAACATACGATTTAGCTTCAATATCATGCGAAACACACGATTTCGATTCAAATTCGTACAAAATAGCGATTTTCAACAAACGATTTAGCTTCAAATTCATGCGAAATGAACAATTTAGCTTCAGATTCATGCGAAATACACGAATCAGCTTCAAATTCACGCGAAACATACGACTTAGCTTCAATATCAAGCGAAACACACGATTTCGATCCAAATTCGTGCGAAATAGCGATTTTAAACAAACGATTTGGCTTCAAATTCATGCGATATGAACAATTTAACTTCAGATTCATGAGAAATACACGAATTAGCTTCAAATTCAAACGAGACAAACGATTTAACTTCAATATCATGCGAAACACACGATTTCGATCCAAATTCGTGCGAAATAGCGATTTTAAACAAACGATTTGGCTTCATATTCATGCGATATGAACAATTTAACTTCAGATTAATGAGAAATACACGAATTAGCTTCAAATTCACACGAAACAAACGATTTAACTTCAATATCATGCGAAACACACGATTTCTATTCAAATTCGTGCAAAATAGCGATTTTAAACAAACGATTTGGTTTCAAATTCATGCGATATGAACAATTTAACTTCAGATTCATGAGAAATACACGAATTAGCTTCAAATTCAAACGAAGCAAACGATTTAACTTCAATATCATGCGAAACACACGATTTCGATCCAAATTCGTGCGATATAGCGATTTTAAACAAACGATTTGGTTTCAAATTCAGGCGAAATGAACAATTTAGCTTCAGATTCATGCGAACTACACGGATTAGGTTTAAATCAACGCGAAACTTACGATTTAGCTTCAATATCAAGCGAAACACACGATTTCGATTTAAATTCGAGCGAAATAGCGATTTTGAACACACGATTTGGTTTCAAATTCAGGCGAAATGAATAATTTAGCTTCAGATTCATGCGAACTACACGGATTGGGTTTAAATCAACGCGAAACATACGATTTAGCTTCAATATCATGCGAAACACACGATTTCGAATCAAATTCGTGCAAAATAGCGATATTAAACAAACGATTTGGTTTCAAATTCAGGCGAAATGAACAATTTAGCTTCAGATTCATGCGAACTACACGGATTAGGTTTAAATCAACGCGAAACTTACGATTTAGCTTCAATATCAAGCGAAACACACGTTTTCGATTTAAATTCGAGAGAAATAGCGATTTTGAACACACGATTTGGTTTCAAATTCAGGCGAAATGAACAATTTAGCTTCAGATTCATGCGAACTACACGAATTAGGTTTAAATCAACGCGAAACTTACGATTTAGCTTCAATATCAAGCGAAACACACGATTTCGATTTAAATTCGAGCGAAATAGCGATTTTGAACACACAATTTGGTTTCAAATTCAGGCGAAATGAACAATTTAGCTTCAGATTCATGCGAACTACACGGATTGGGTTTAAATCAACTCGAAACATACGATTTAGCTTCAATATCAAGCGAAACACACGATTTCGATTTAAATTCGAGCGAAATAGCGATTTTGAACAAACGATTTAGCTTCAAATTCATGCGATATGAACAATTTAAATTCACATTCATGCGAACTACACGGATTAGCTTTAAATTCAAGCGAAACATACGATTTATCGTCATTATCATGCGAAACACACGATTTCGATTGAAATTCGTGCGAAATAGCGACTTTAACCAAACGATTTAGCTTCAAATCCATGCGAAACGAATGATTTAGCATCAAATACTTCCGAATATAAGTGATATAGCTTCAAATGCAGGCGAAACAAACGAGTTAGCTTCAGATCCATGCGAAATACATGATTTAGCTTCAAATCAATTCGAAGTAGAAGGCTTTGCTTCAAATCCAAACGAGACACATGATTTAGCTTCAAATCAGTGCGAAGTAGAAGGCTCAGCTTCAAATCGATGCGAATCTAATAGTCCGGCTTCAAATTCTTGTGAAATACATGATTTAGCTTCAACTGCATGTGAAACAAACGTGTTAGCTTCAAATCCAAGCGAAACAGATGATTTAGATTCAAATCAATGCGAAGTAGAAGGCGTAGCTTCAAATCCGTGCGGAACATATGGTTATGCTTCAAAAACTTGTGATATAAGTGATATAGATTCAATATGCAGGTGAAACGAACGAGATAGCTTCAAATCCATGCAAAACACATGATTAAGCTTCAAAACAATGCCAAGTAGAAGGCTTAGCTTCAAATCCACGCGAAACACATGATTTAGCTTCAAATCAAATTGATGTAGAAGGTTTAGCTTCAAATCCCATGCGAATAAAATGGTTTAGCTACAAATACTTGTGATATGCAATATTTAGCGACAACTGCATGCGAAACAAACGAGTTACCTTCAAATCCTCGCGAAACACATGATTTAGCTTCAAATCAATGCGATGTAGAAGGTTTAGCTTCAAATCCATGCGAAACAAATGATTTAGCTTCAAATCAATGCGAAGTAGAAGGCTTAGCTTCAAATCCATGCGAAACAAATGGTTTAGCTACAAATACTTGTGATATACATTATTTAGCTACAAATGCATGCGAAACAAACAAGTTAGCTTCAAATCCATGCGAAACACATGATTTAGCTTCAAATCAATGCGATGTTGAAGGTTTAGCTTCAAATCCATGCGACACATATGATTTAGCTTCAAATACTTGCGATAAAAGTGATATAGCTTCAAAAGCTTTAGGAACAAACGAGGTAGCTTCAATTCCATGCGAAACAATTGATTTAGCTTCAAATCAATGCGAAGTAGAAGGCTTAGCTTCAAATCCATGCGAAACAAATGGTTTAGCTACAAAGGCTTGTAATATAAATTACTTAGCCACAAACTGCATGCGAAACAAACCAGTTAGCTTCAAATCAATGTTAAACACACGATTTAGCTTCAAATCAAAACGAAGTAGAAGACTTAGCTTCAAATCCATGCGAAACAAATATGGTTTGGCTTCAAATTCTTGCGATATAAATGAAGTAACTTCAAATGCAGAGGATACAATCAAGTCAGCTTCAAAACCATGCAAAACACATGATTAAGCTTCAAATCCATGGGCAACAAATGATTTAGGTACATTGTCATGGTAAACACATGATTTAGCTTCACATAAATGCGAAACAAATGGTTTAGCTTCAAATACTTGTCATATACATGATATAGCTTCAACTGCATGCGAAACAAACGAGTTACCTTCTAATCCACGCAAAACACATGATTTAGCTTTATATGAATTCGAAGTAGAAAGCTTAGATTCAAATCCATGCGACACATCTGATTGAGCATCAAATACTTGCGATATAAATGATATAGCTTCAAATGCAGACGACACAAATGATTTAGCTTCAAATCCAAGCGAAACACATGATTTAGCTTCAAATCAATGCGATGTAAAAGGTTTAGCTTTAAATATTTGCGAAACAAATGATTTAGCTTCAAATACTTGTGATATACATGACTTCGCTTCAACTGGATGCGAGACAAACGAGTTAGCCCCAAATCCAAGCGAAACACATTATATAACTTCAAATCAATGCGGAGTAGAAGGCTTAGCTTCAAATCATTGCGAAGCAACTGGTTTATCTTCAAATACTTGCGATATAAGTGATATAGATTCAACTGCATGCGAAACAAACGTGTCAGTTTCAAATCCATGCGAAACACATGATTTAGCTTGATAGGAATGCGAAGTAGAAGGCTTAGCTTCAAATCAATGCGAAGCAACTGGTTTATCTTCAAATACTTGTGATATTCATGATTGCACTTCTACTGCAAACGAATCAAACGAGTCAGCTTCAAAATCCATGCGAAACACATGATTTAGGTTCAAAACAATACGAAGTAGAAGACTTGGCTTCAAATCCGTTCGAAACAAATGATTTAGGTTCAGATACTTGCGATATCAGTGATGTAGCTTCAAATGCAGGCGAAACAAATGAGTTAGCTTCAAATCTATGCGAAACGCATGGTTTAGCTTCAAATCAACGCGAAGTAGAAGGCTAAGCTTCATATACATGAGAAACAAAAGATTTAGCTTAGGATAATTGCGATATAAGCGATATAGCTCCACATGCAGCCGAAACAAACGAGTTAGCTTCAAATACATGAGAAACACATGATTTTGCTCCAAAAAAATGCGAAGTAGAGGGCTTAGCTTCAAATCCAAGCGCAACAAATGGTTTAGATTCAAAATACTTGTGATATACATGACTAAGCTTCAACTGCATGCGAAACTAACGAGTGAGCTTCAAATGCAAGCGAAGTAGAAGGCTTGGCTTCAAATCCATGCGAAACGAATTATTTAGCTTCGAATTCTTGCCTTATAAATGAAATTGCTTCAAATGCAGGCGAAACAAATGAGTTAGCATCAAATCCAAACGAAACACTTGATTTAGCTTCAAATCAATGCGATGTAGATGGATTAGCTTCAAGTCCATGTGAAACAAATGATTTAGCTTCAGATACTTGCGCTATAAATGATATAGCTTCAAATGCAGCCGGAAGAAACGAGTTAGCTACAAATCCATGTGAAACACATGATTAAGCTGCAAACCAATGCGATGTAGAAGGCTTAGCTTCAAATTCATGCGAAACAAATGGTTTAGCTTCAGATACTTGTGATAAACATGATTTATATTCAACTCCATGCGAAGCAAACGAATTAGCTTCAAAACAAAGCGATACACGTGATTTAGCTTCAAATCAATGCGAAGTAGAAGGCTTAGCTTCAAATCAATGCGATACATAAGATTTAGCTTCAAATCAATGCGATGTATAAGGTTCTGCTTCAAATCCAGGCGACACAAATGATATAGCTTCAAATACTTGCGATATAAATGATATAGCTTCATATGCAGGCGAAACGAACGAGTTAGCTTCAACTCCATGCGATACACATGGTTTAGCTGCAAATCAATGCGACGTAGAAGGTTTAGCTTCATATCCATGCAAAACAAACGATTTAGCATCAGATACTTGCGATATAACAGATATAGCTGCAAATGCAGACGAATCAAACGAGTTAGCTGCAAAATCCATGCGATACACATGATTTAGCTTCAAATCAATGAGAAGTAGAAGGCTTAGCTTCAAATCCAAGCGAAACGAATGATTTAGCGTCAAATACTTGCGAATATGAGGGATACAGCTTCAAATGCATGCGAAACAAACGACTTAGCTTCAAATACTTGCGATATAAATGCAGTAGGTTCAAAAGCAGGAACAACAAACAAGTTATATTCAAATCAAAGCGAAACGCATGATTTAGCTTCATATCAATGCGAAGTAGAAGGCTTAGCTTCAAATCCATTCGAAACAAATGATTTAGCTTAAAATACTTGCGGTATAAATGAAGTAGCTTCAAATGCGTGCAAAACAAACGAGTTAAATTCAAATCCAAGCGAAACACATGATTTAGCTTCAAATCAATGCGAAGTAGAAGGCTTAGCTCCAAATCCTTGCGAAACAAACGAGTTAGCTTCAAATACATGCGAAACACACGATTTAGTTTCAAATCAATGCGATGTAGAAGGTTTAGCTTCAAATCCATGCCAAACACATGATTTAGCTTCAAATCCATGGGATGTAGAAGGTTTAGCTTCAAATCCATGCGACACAAATGATTTAGCTTCAAATACTTGCGATATAAGTGATATAGATTCAAGTGCAGGCGAAACAAACGAGATAGCTTCAAATCCAAGCGACACAAATGATTTAGCTTCAGATACTTGCGATATAAGTGATTTAGCTTCAACTGCACAGGAAACAACCGAGCTAGCTCCAAAACCAAGGGAAACACATAATTTTGCTTCAAATCAATGCGAAGTTCAAGGCTTAGCATCAAATCCATGCGAAATAAATGAGTTACCTTCAAATCAAAGCGAAGTTGAAGCCTTAGCTTCAAATCAATGCGAAGCAACTGGTTTATCTTCAAATACTTGAGATATAAATGATATAGTTACAAATGCAGGCGAAACAAAAGCGTTAGCTTGAAATCCATGGAAACACATGATTTAGTTTCAAATCAATGCGAAGTAGAAGTCTTATCTTCGAATCCATGCGAAACAAATGGTTTTGCTTCAAATACTTGTGACATACATGATTTAGCTTCAACTGCATGCGAAACAAATGAGTAAGCTTTAAATCCATGCGAAACACATGATTTAGCTTCTAATCAATGCGAGGTAGAAGGTGTAGCTTCAAATCCAAGCGAAACACATGATTTAGCTTCAAATCAGTGCGAAGTAGAAGGCTTACCTTCAAATCCATGCGAATCAAATAGTTCGGCTTCAAATACGTGTGAAATACATGATTAAACTTCAACTGCATGCGAAGCAAACGAGTTAGCTAGAAATCCATGTGAAACACATGATTTAGATTCAAATTCATCCGAAACACATGGTTCAGCATCATATTCTTGCGAAACAAATAGGTTAGATACAGATACTTGTGATAAACATGATTTAGCTTCAACTGCATGCGAAACAAACGAGTTAACTTCAAATCCAAGGGAAACACAAGATTTAGCTTCAATTCAATGCAAAGTAGAAGGCTTAGCTTCAAATCCATGCGAATCAAATGGTTTAGCTTCAAGTCAGTGCGAGGTAGTAGGCTTAGCTTCAAATCCATTCGAAACAGATTATTAAGCTTCAAATCAACGCGAAACACATGGTATAGCTTCGTATACTTGCGAAACAAATGCGTTAGCCTCAGATACTTTTGATAAACATGATTTATATTCAACTGCATGCGAAACAAACGAGTCAGCTTCAAATCCATGCGCTACACATGATTTAGCTTCGAATCAATGCGAAGTAGAAGGCTTAGCTTCAAATCAATGCGATACATAAGATTTAGCTTCAAATCAATGCAATGTAGTAGGTTTTGCTTCAAATCCATGCGACACATATGATTTAGCTTCATATGCAGGCGAAACGAACGAGTTAGCTTCAACTCCATGCGATGCACATGATTTTGATGCAAATCAATGCGACGTAGCAGGTTTAGCTCCAAATCCATGCAAAACAAATGACTTAGCTGCAAATCAATGCGATGTAGAAGGTTTAGCTTCAAATCCATGCGTAACACATAATTTACCTTCAAATCAATTCGAAGTACAAGGCTTAGATTCAAATCCATGCGAAACAAATTGTTTAGCTACAAATACTTGTGTTATACGTTATTCCGATTCAACGGCATGCACAACAAACGAGTCAGCATCAAATACATGCGAAACACATGATTTCGCAGCAAATCAATGCGATGTAGAAGGTTTAGCTTCAAATCCATGCGAAACACATTATTTAGCTGCAAATCAGTGCGAAGTAGAAGGCTCAGGTTCAAATCCATGCGATTCAAATGCTTCATATTCAAATACTTGTGAAAGACATGATTTAGCTTCAACTGCATGCGAAACAAACGAGTTAGCTTCAAATCAATGCGATGTAGAAAGTTTAGCTTCAAATCCATGCGAAAGACATGATTTAGCTTCAATTCAGTGCGTTCTAGGAGGCTTAGCATCAAAACCCATGCGAAACAAACGAGTTAGCTTCAAATCTATGCGAAACACATGATTTAGCTTCAAATCAATACGACGTAGAAGGCTCAGGTTCAAATCCATGCGATTCAAATGATTCATCTTCAAATGCTTGTGAAAGACGTGGTTTAGGTTCAACTGCATGCGAAACAAACGAGTTAGCTTCAAGTCCATGTGAAACACATGATTTAGCTTCAAATCTATGCAATGTAGAAGGTTTAGCTTCAAATCCATGCAGAACACGTGATTTAGCTTTCAATTAATGCGAAGTAGAAGGCTTAGTTTCAAATCCATGCGAATCAAATGGATTAGCTTCAAATACTTGTGATATACGTTATTTAGATTTAACTGCATGCGCAACGAACTAGTTAGCTTCAAATCCATGCGAAACACACGATTTAGCTTCAAATCAATACGAAGTAGAAGGTTTAGCTTCAAATCCATGCGAAGCAAATGATTTAGCTTCAAACACTTGGGGTATAAGTGATATAGCTTCAAATGCTGGAGGAACAAACGAGGTAGCTTCAATTCTATGTGAAACAAATGACTTAGCTTCAAATCAATGCGAAGTAGAAGGCTTAGCTTCAAATCCATGCGAATCAAATGATTTAGCTTCAAATACTTGTGATATACATGATATAGCTTCAAATACTTGTGATATACATGATATAGCTTCAAATGCAGGCGGAAAAAACGAGTTAGCTTCAAATCAATGCGAAAGACATGATTCAGCTTCAAATCAGTGCGTTCTAGGAGGCTTAGCATCAAAATCCATGCGAAACAAACGAGTTAGCTTCACATACATGCGAAAAACATAATTTAGCTTCAAATCAATGCGATGTAGAAGGTTTAGCTTCAAATCCAAGCGAAACACATGATTTAGCTTCAAATCCATGGGATGTAGAAGGTTTAGCTTCAACTCCATGCGAACCACATTATTTAGGTGCAAATCAGTGCGAAGTAGAAGGCTCAGGTTCAAAGCCATGCGATTCATATGGTTCATCTTCAAATACTTGTGAAAGACATGATTTAGCTTCAACTGCGTGCGAAACAAACGAGTTACCTTCAAATGCACGAGAAACACATGATTTAGCTTCAAATCAATGCGATGTAGACGGTTAGCATCAAATCCAAACGAAACACACGATTTAGCTTCAAATACTTGCGATATAAGTGATGTAGATTCAACTGCAGGCGAAATGAACGAGTTAGCTTCAAATCCATGCGAAACACATGATTTAGCTGCAAATCAATGCGATGTAGGAAGTTTAGCTTCAAATCCATGCGATACACTAGATTTACCTTCAAATCAATGCGATGTAGAAGGTTTAGCTTCAAATCCAAGCGAAACACATGATTTAGCTTCAAATACTTGCGATATAAGTGATATAGTTTCAAATGCAGGCGAAACGAACGAGTTAGCTTCAAATCCATGCGAAACACATGATTCAGCTGCAAATCAATGCGATGTAGAAGGTTTAGATTCAAATCCATGCCAAACACATGATTTAGCTTCAAATCCATGGGATCTAGAAGGTTTAGCTTCAAATCCATGCGAAACACATTATTTAGGTGTAAATCTGTGCGAAGTAGAAGGCTCAGATTCAAAGCCATGCGATTCAAATGGTTCATCTTCAAATACTTGTGAAAGACATGATTTAGCTTCAACTGCATGCGAAACAAACGAGTTACCTTCAAATCCACGCGAAACACATGAATTGGTTCAAATGAATGCGATGTAGAAGGTTTAGCTTCAAATCCAAGCGAAACACATCATTTAGCTTCAAATACTTGCGATATAAGTGATATAGATTCAAATACAGGCGAAACGAACGAGTTAGCTTCAAATCCATGCGAAACACATGATTCATTTGCAAATCAGTGCGATGTAGAAGGTTCAGCTTCAAATCCATGCGAAACACGTGATTTAGCTTCCAATTAATGCGAAGTAGAAGGCTTAGCTTCAAATCCATGCGAAACATATGGTTTAGCTTCAAATACTTGTGATATACGTTATTTAGATTTATCTGTATGCGCAACGAACGAGTTAGCTTCAAATCCATGCGAAACACATGATTTAGCTGCAAATCAATGCGATGTAGAAAGTTTAGCTTCAAATCCTTGCGAAACAAATGATTGAGCTTCAAACACTTGGGATAAATGTGATATAGCTTCAACTGCATGCGAAACAAACGAGTTACCTTCAAATCCACGCGAAACACATGAATTAGTTCAAATGAATGCGATGTAGAAGGTTTAGCTGCAAATCCAAGCGAAACACATGATTTAGCTTCAAATACTTCCGATATAAGTGATATAGATTCAAATACAGGCGAAACGAACGAGTTAGCTTCAAATCCATGCGAAACAAATGCTTTAGCTTCAAATACTTGCGATATAAATGATATAGCTTCAAATACAGGAGAAACAAGCGAGTTAGCTTCAAATCCATGCAAAACGCATGATTCAGCTGCAAATCAATGCGATGTAGAAGGTTTAGCTTCAAATCCATGCCAAACACATGATTTTGCTTCAAATCCATGGGATGTAGAAGGTTTAGCTTCAAATCCATGCGAAACACATTATTTAGGTGCAAATCAGTGCGAAGTAGAAGGCTCAGGTTCAAAGCCATGCGATTCAAATGGTTCATCTTCAAATACTTGTGAAAGACATGATTTAGCTTCAACTGCATGAGAAACAAACGAGTTACTTTCAAATCCACGCGAAACACATGATTTAGCTTCAAATCAATGCGTAGTAGCAGGTTTAGCTTGAAATCCATGCGAAACAAATGATTGAGCTTCCTACACTTGGGATATAGGTGATATAGCTTCAACTGCATGCGAAACAAATGACTTGCATTAAAATCCAAGCGAAACACATAATTTAGCTTCAAATCAATGCGATGTAGAAGGCTTAGCATCAAATCCATGCAAAACACGTGATTTAGGATCCAATCAATGCGAAGTAGAAGGCTTAGCTTCAAATCCATGCGAAACAAATGCTTTAGCTTCAAACACTTGCGATATAAATGATATAGCTTCAAATGCAGGAGAAACAAACGAGTTAGCTTCAAATCCATGCAAAACACACGATTTAGCTTCAATTCAATGCCAAGTAGAAGGCTTAGCTTCAAATCCAGGCGAATCAATTGTTTAGGTGCAAATACTTGTGATATACATGATTTAGTTTCAACTGCATGCGAAACAAACGAGTTAGCTTCAAATCCATTCGAAACACAATATTTAGCGTCAAATCAATGCGAAGTAGAAGGCTGAGATTCAAATCCATGCGATACAAATGGTTTAGCTTCAAATACTTGTGATATACATGATTTAGCTTCAACTGCATTCGAAGCAAACGAGTTAGTTCCGAATTCACGCGAAACACATGATTTAGCTTCAAATCAGTGCGAAGTAGAAGGCTTAGCTTCAAATCCATGCGAATCTAATGGTTCGGCTTCAAATACTTGTGAAATGCATGATTTAGCTTCAACTGCATGCGAAAAAACGAGTTACATTCTACTCCACGCGAAACACATAATTTAGCTTCAAATCAATGCGAAGTAGCAGGTATAGCTTCAAATCCATGCGAAACACATGATTCAGCTGCAAATCAATGCGATGTAGAAGGTTTAGCTTCAAATCCATGCCAAACACATGATTTAGCTTCAAATCCATGGGATGTAGAAGGTTTAGCTTCAAATCCAAGCGAAACACATGATTTAGCTTCAAATACTTGCGATATAAGTGATGTAGATTCAACTGCAAGCGAAACGAACGAGTTAGATTCAAATCCATGCGAAACACATGATTCATTTGCAAATCAATGCGATGTAGAAGGTTCAGCTTCAAGTCCATGCAAAACACGTGATTTAGCTTCCAATTAATGCGAAGTAGAAGGCTTAGCTTCAAATCCATGCGAAACAAATGGTTTAGCTTCAAATACTTGTGATATACGTTATTTAGATTTAACTGTATGCGCAACGAACGAGTTAGCTTCAAATCCATGCGAAACACATGATTTAGCTGCAAATCAATGCGATGTAGAAGGTTTAGATCCAAATCCATGCGAAACAAATGATTTAGCTTCAAACACTTGGGGTATAAGTGATAAGGCTTCAAATGCAGACTAATCTTTCGAGTTAGCTTGAAATTGCACGCGATACACATGATTTAGCTTCAAATACTTGCGATACAAGTGATGTAGATTCAACTGCAGGCGAAACGAACGAGTTAGCTTCAAATCCATGCAAAACACATGATTTAGCTTCAAATCAATGCGATGTAGAAGGTTTAGCTTCAAATCCATGCGATACACAAGATTTAGCTTCAAATCAATTCGATGTAGTAGGTTCAGCTTCAAATCCATGCGACACATATGACTTAGCTTCAAATACTTGCGATATAAGTGATATAGCTTCAAAAGCAGGAGGAACAAACGAGGTAGCTTCAGTTCTATGCGAAAGAAATGATTTAGCTTCAAATCAATGCGAAGTAGAAGGCTTAGCTTCAAATCCATGCGAAACACATGATTCAGCTGCAAATCAATGCGATGTAGAAGGTTTAGCTTCAAATCCATGCCAAACACATGATGTAGCTTCAAATCCATGGGATGTAGAAGGTTTAGCTTCAAATCTACGCGAAACACATTATTTAGGTGCAAATCAGTGGGAAAGAAGAAGGTTCAGGTTCAAAGCCATGCGATTCAAATGGTTCATCTTCAAATACTTGTGAAAGACATGATTTAGCTTCAACTGCATGAGAAACAAACGAGTTACTTTCAAATCCACGCCAAACACATGATTTAGCTTCAAATCAATGCGATGTAGAAGGTTTAGCTTCAAATCCATGCCAAACACATGATTTAGCTTCAATTCTATGGGATGTAGAAGGTTTAGCTTCAAATCCATGCGAAACACATTATTTAGGTGCAAATCAGTGCGAAGTAGAAGGCTCAGGTTCAAAGCCATGCGATTCAAATGGTTCATCTTCAAATACTTGTGAAAGACATGATTTAGCTTCAACTGCATGCGAAACAAACGAGTTACCTTCAAATCCACGCGAAACACATGATTTAGCTTCAAATCAATGCGATGTAGAAAGCTTAGCTTCAAATCCATGCAAACCACGTGATTTAGGATCCAATCAATGCGAAGTAGAAGGCTTAGCTTCAAATCCATGCGAATCAATTGTTTAGCTGCAAATGCTTGTGATATACATGATTTAGTTTCAACTGCATGCGAAACAAACGAGTTAGTATCAAATCCATTCGAAACACATTATTTAGCGTCAAATCAATGCGAAGTAGAAGGCAGAGCTACAAATCCATGCGATACAAATGGTTTAGCTTCAAATACTTGTGATATACATGATTTAGCTTCAACTGCATTCGAAGCAAACGAGTTAGCTCCAAATCCACGCGAAACACATGATTTAACTTCAAATCAGTGCGAAGTAGATGACTTAGCTTCAAATCCATGCGAATCTAATGGTTCGGCTTCAAATACTTGTGAAATGCATGAATTAGCTTCAACTGCATGCGAAACAACGAGTTACCTTCAAATCCACGCGAAACAGATAATTTAGCTTCAAATCAATGCGAAGTAGCAGGTTTAGCTTGAAATCCATGCGAAACAAATGCTTTAGCTTCAAATACTTGAGTCATAAATGATATAGCTTCAAATACAGGAGAAACAAACGAGTTAGCTTCAAATCCATGCGAAACACATAATTTAGCTTCAAATCAATGCGAGGTAGTAGGTTTAGCTTCAAATCCATGCGAAACAAATGATTGAGCTTCCTACACTTGGGATATAGGTGATATAGCTTCACCTGCATGCGAAACAAATAAGTTACATTCAAATCCAAGCGAAACACATAATTTAGCTTCAAATCAATGCGATGTAGAAGGATTAGCTTCAAATCCAAGCGAAACACATGATTTAGCTTCCAATACTTGCGATATACGTGATATAGTTTCAAATGCAGGAGAAACGAAAGAGTTAGCTTCAAATCCATGCGAAACACATGATTCTGCTGCAAATCAATGCGATGTAGAAGGCTTAGCTTCAAATCCATGCAAAACACGTGATTTAGGATCCAATCAATGCGAAGTAGAAGGCTTAGCTTCAAATCCATGCGAAACAAATGGTTTAGCTTCAAATACTTGTGATATACGTTATTTAGATTTAACTGTATGCGCAACGAACGAGTTAGCTTCAAATCCATGCGAAACACATGATTTAGCTGCAAATCAATGCTATGTAGAAGGTTTAGATCCAAATCCATGCGAAACAAATGATTTAGCTTCAAACACTTGGGGTATAAGTGATAAGGCTTCAAATGCAGACTAATCTTTCGAGTTAGCTTGAAATTGCACGCGATACACATGATTTAGCTTCAAATACTTGCGATACAAGTGATGTAGATTCAACTGCAGGCAAAACGAACGAGTTAGCTTCAAATCCATGCAAAACACATGATTTAGCTTCAAATCAATGCGATGTAGAAGGTTTAGCTTCAAATCCATGCGATACACAAGATTTAGCTTCAAATCAATTCGATGTAGTAGGTTCAGCTTCAAATCTATGCGACACATATGACTTAGCTTCAAATACTTGCGATATAAGTGATATAGCTTCAAAAGCAGGAGGAACAAACGAGGTAGCTTCAGTTCTATGCGAAAGAAATGATTTAGCTTCAAATCAATGCGAAGTAGAAGGCTTAGCTTCAAATCCATGCGAAACACATGATTCAGCTGCAAATCAATGCGAAGTAGCAGGTTTAGCTTGAAATCGATGCGAAACAAATGATTGAGCTTCCTACACTTGGGATATAGGTGATATAGCTTCAACTGCATGCGAAACAAATGAGTTACATTCAAATCCAAGCGAAACATATAATTTTGCTTCAAATCAATGCGATGTAGAAGGTTTAGCTTCAAATCCAAGCGAAACACATGATTTAGCTTCCAATACTTGCGATATATGTGATATAGTTTCAAATGCAGGAGAAACGAAAGAGTTAGCTTCAAATCCATGCGAAACACATGATTCAGATGCAAATCATTGCGATGTAGAAGGCTTAGCTTCAAATCCATGCAAAACACGTGATTTAGGATCAAATCAATGCGAAGTAGAAGGCTTAGCTTCAAATCCATGCGAAACAAATGCTTTAGCTTCAAACACTTGCGATATAAATGATATAGCTTCAAATACAGGAGAAACAAACGAGTTAGCTTCAAATCCATGCAAAACACACGATTTAGCTTCAATTCAATGCCAAGTAGAAGGCTTAGCTTCAAATCCATGCGAATCAATTGTTTAGCTGCAAATACTTGTGATATACATGATTTAGTTTTAACTGCATGCGAAACAAACGAGTTAGCTTCAAATCCATTCGAAACACAATATTTGGCGTCAAATCAATGCGAAGTAGAAGGCAGAGCTTCAAATCCATGCGAAACAAATGGTTTAGCTTCAAATACGTGCGATATAAATGATACAGCTTCAAATACAGGAGAAACAAACGAGTTAGATTCAAATCCATGCAAACACACGATTTAGATTCAATTCAATGCCAAGTAGAAGGCTTAGCTTCAAATCCATGCGAATCTAATGGTTCGGCTTCAAATACTTGTGAAAGACATGATTTGGCTTAAACTGCATGCGAAACAAACGAGTTACCTTCAAATCCACGCGAAACACATAATTTAGCTTCAAATCAATGCGAAGTAGCAAGTTTAGCTTCAAATCCATGCGAAACAAATGATTGAGATTCCTACACTTGGGATATAGGTGATATAGCTTCAACTGCATGCGAAACAAATGAGTTACATTCAAATCCACGCGAAACACATAATTTAGCTTCAAATCAATGCGAAGTAGCAGGTTTAGCTTCAAATCCATGCGAAACAAATGATTGAGCTTCCTACACTTGGGGTATAGGTGATATAGCTTCAACTGCATGCGAAACAAATGAGTTACATTCAAATCCAAGCGAAACACATAAATTAGCTTCAAATCAATGCGATGTCGAAGGTTTAGCTTCAAATCCAAGCGAAACACATGATTTCGCTTCAAATACTTGCGATATAAGTGTTATAGTTTCAAATGCTGCAGAAACGAACGAGTTAGCTTCAAATCCATGCGAAACACATGATTCAGCTGCAAATCAATGCTATGTAGAAGGCTTAGATTCAAATCCATGTAAAACACGTGATTTAGGATCCAATCAATGCGAAGTAGAAGGCTTAGCTTCAAATCCATGCGAAACAAATGCTTTAGCTTCAAATACTTGCGATATAAATGATATAGCTTCAAATACAGGAGAAACAAACGAGTTAGCTTCAAATCCATGCAAAACACACGATTTAGCTTCAATTCAATGCCAAGTAGAAGGCGAAGCTTCAAATCCATGCGAATCAATTGTTTAGCTGCAAATACTTGTGATATACATGATTTAGTTTTAACTGCATGCGAAACAAACGAGTTAGCTTCAAATCCATTCGAAACACAATATTTAGCGTCAAATCAATGCGAAGTAGAAGGCAGAGCTTCAAATCCATGCGATACAAATGGTGTAGCTTCAAATACTTGTGATATACATGATTTAGCTTCAACTGCATTCGAAGCAAACGAGTTAGCTCCAAATCCAGGCGAAACACATGATTTAACTTCAAATCAGTGCGAAGTAGAAGGCTTAGCTTCAAATCCATGCGAATCTAATGGTTAGGCTTCAAATACTTGCGAATAGCAGGATTTAGCTTCAAATCAATACGATGTAGAAGGCTTAGCTTCAAATCCATGCAAAACACGTGATTTAGGATCCAATCAATGCGAAGTAGAAGGCTTAGCTTCAAATCCATGCGAAACAAATGATTGAGCTTCCTACACTTGGGATATAGGTGATATAGCTTCAACTGCATGCGAAACAAATGAGTTACATTCAAATCCAAGCGAAACACATAAATTAGCTTCAAATCAATGCGATGTCGAAGGTTTAGCTTCAAATCCAAGCGAAACACATGATTTCGCTTCAAATACTTGCGATATAAGTGTTATAGTTTCAAATGCTGCAGAAACGAACGAGTTAGCTTCAAATCCATGCGAAACACATGATTCAGCTGCAAATCAATGCTATGTAGAAGGCTTAGATTCAAATCCATGTAAAACACGTGATTTAGGATCCAATCAATGCGAAGTAGAAGGCTTAGCTTCAAATCCATGCGAAACAAATGCTTTAGCTTCAAATACTTGCGATATAAATGATATAGCTTCAAATACAGGAGAAACAAACGAGTTAGCTTCAAATCCATGCAAAACACACGATTTAGCTTCAATTCAATGCCAAGTAGAAGGCGAAGCTTCAAATCCATGCGAATCAATTGTTTAGCTGCAAATACTTGTGATATACATGATTTAGTTTTAACTGCATGCGAAACAAACGAGTTAGCTTCAAATCCATTCGAAACACAATATTTAGCGTCAAATCAATGCGAAGTAGAAGGCAGAGCTTCAAATCCATGCGATACAAATGGTGTAGCTTCAAATACTTGTGATATACATGATTTAGCTTCAACTGCATTCGAAGCAAACGAGTTAGCTCCAAATCCAGGCGAAACACATGATTTAACTTCAAATCAGTGCGAAGTAGAAGGCTTAGCTTCAAATCCATGCGAATCTAATGGTTCGGCTTCAAATACTTGCGAATAGCAGGATTTAGCTTCAAATCAATACGATGTAGAAGGCTTAGCTTCAAATCCATGCAAAACACGTGATTTAGGATCCAATCAATGCGAAGTAGAAGGCTTAGCTTCAAATCCATGCGAAACAATGATTGAGCTTCCTACACTTGGGATATAGGTGATATAGCTTCAACTGCATGCGAAACAAATGAGTTACATTCAAATCCAAGCGAAACACATAAATTAGCTTCAAATCAATGCGATGTCGAAGGTTTAGCTTCAAATCCAAGCGAAACACATGATTTAGCTTCAAATACTTGCGATATAAGTGTTATAGTTTCAAATGCAGGAGAAACGAACGAGTTAGCTTCAAATCCATGCGAAACACATGATTCAGCTGCAAATCAATGCTATGTAGAAGGCTTAGATTCAAATCCATTTAAAACACGTGATTTAGGATCCAATCAATGCGAAGTAGAAGGCTTAGCTTCAAATCCATGCGAAACAAATGCTTTAGCTTCAAATACTTGCGATATAAATGATATAGCTTCAAATACAGGAGAAACAAACGAGTTAGCTTCAAATCCATGCAAAACACACGATTTAGCTTCAATTCAATGCCAAGTAGAAGGCGAAGCTTCAAATCCATGCGAATCAATTGTTCAGCTGCAAATACTTGTGATATACATGATTTAGTTTTAACTGCATGCGAAACAAACGAGTTAGCTTCAAATCCATTCGAAACACAATATTTATCGTCAAATCAATGCGAAGTAGAAGGCAGAGCTTCAAATCCATGCGATACAAATGGTGTAGCTTCAAATACTTGTGATATACATGATTTAGCTTCAACTGCATCCGAAGCAAACGAGTTAGCTCCAAATCCAGGCGAAACACATGATTTAACTTCAAATCAGTGCGAAGTAGAAGGCTTAGCTTCAAATCCATGCGAATCTAATGGTTCGGCTTCAAATACTTGCGAAATGCATGATTTAGCTTCAAATCAATACGATGTAGAAGGTTTAGCTTCAAATCCATGCCAAACACATGATTTAGCTTCAATTCCATGGGATGTAGAAGGCTTAGCTTCAAATCCATGCAAAACACGTGATTTAGGATCCAATCAATGCGAAGTAGAAGGCTTAGCATCAAATCCATGCGATACAAATGTTTTAGCTTCAAATACTTGCGATATAAATGATACAGCTTCAAATACAGGAGAAACGAACGAGTTAGCTTCAAATCCATGCAAAACACACGATTTAGCTTCAATTCAATGCCAAGTAGAAAGCTTAGGTTCAAATCCATGCGAATCAATTGTTTAGCTGCAAATACTTGTGATATACATGATTTAGTTTTAACTGCATGCGAAACAAACGAGTTGGCTTCAAATCCATTCGAAACACAATATTTAGCGTCAAATCAATGCGAAGTAGAAGGCAGAGCTTCAAATCCATGCGATACAAATGGTGTAGCTTCAAATACTTGTGATATACATGATTTAGCTTCAACTGCATTCGAAGCATACGAGTTAGCTCCAAATCCAGGCGATACACATGATTTAACTTCAAATCAGTGCGAAGTAGAAGGCTTAGCTTCAAATTCAAACGAAACAAACGATTTAACTTCAATATCATGCGAAACACACGATTTCGATTCAAATTCGTGCAAAATAGCGATTTTAAACAAACGATTTGGCTTCAAATTCATGCGATATGAACAATTTAACTTCAGATTCATGAGAAATACACGAATTAGCTTCAAATTCACACGAAACAAACGATTTAACTTCAATATCATGCGAAACACACGATTTCGATCAAAATTCGTGCGAAATAGCGATTTTAAACAAACGATTTGGCTTCAAATTCATGCGATATGAACAATTTAACTTCAGATTCATGAGAAATACACGAATTAGCTTCAAATTCACACGAAACAAACGATTTAACTTCAATATCATGCGAAACACACGATTTCGATTCAAATTCGTGCAAAATAGCGATTTTAAACAAACGATTTGGTTTCAAATTCAGTCGAAATGAACAATTTAGCTTCAGATTCATGCGAACTACACGGATTAGGTTTAAATTCACGCAAAACATACGATTTATCGTCAATATCATGCGAAACACATGATTTCGATTGAAATTCGTGCGAAATAGCGACTTTAACCAAACGATTTAGCTTCAAATTCATGCGAAATGAACAATTTAGCTTCAGATTCATGCGAAATACACGAATCAGCTTCAAATTCACGCGAAACATACGATTTAGCTTCAATATCATGCGAAACACATTTTTTCGATCCAAATTAGTGCGAAATAGCGATTTTAAACAAATGATTTGGCTTCAAATTCATGCGATATGAACAATTTATCTTCAGATTCATGAGAAATACACGAATTAGCTTTAAATTCAAACGAAGCAAACGATTTAACTTCAATATCATGCGAAACACACGACTTCGATTCGAATTCGTGCAAAATAGCGATTTTAAACAAACGATTTGGTTTCAAATTCAGGCGAAATGAACAATTTAGCTTCAGATTCATGCGAACTACACGGATTAGCTTTAAATTCACGCGAAACATACGATTTAGCTTCAATATCATGCGAAACACACGATTTCGATTGAAATTCGTGCGAAATAGCGACTTTAACCAAACGATTTAGCTTCAAATTCATGCGAAATGAACAATTTAGCTTCAGATTCATGCGAAATACACGAATCAGCTTCAAACTCACGCGAAACATACGATTTAGCTTCAATATCATGCGAAACACATTTTTTCGATCCAAATTCGTGCGAAATAGCGATTTTAAACAAACGATTTGGCTTCAAATTCATGCGATATGAACAATTTAACTTCAGATTCATGAGAAATACACGAATTAGCTTCAAATTCAAACGAAGCAAACGATTTAACTTCAATATCATGCGAAACACACGATTTCGATCCAAATTCGTGCGAAGTAGCGATTTTAAACAAACGATTTGGCTTCAAATTCATGCGATATGAACAATTTAACTTCAGATTCATGAGAAATACACGAATTAGCTTCAAATTCAAACGAAGCAAACGATTTAACTTCAATATCATGCGAAACACACGATTTCGATCCAAATTCGTGCGATATAGCGATTTTAAACGAACGATTTGGCTTCAAATTCATGCGATATGAACAATTTAACTTTAGATTCATGAGAAATACACGAATTAGCTTCAAATTCACACCAAAAAAACGATTTAACTTCAATATCATGCGAAACACACGACTTCGATTCGAAATCGTGCAAAATAGCGATTTTAAACAAACGATTTGGTTTCAAATTCAGGCGAAATGAACAATTTAGCTTCAGATTCATGCGAACTACACGGATTAGCTTTAAATTCACGCGAAACATACGATTTAGCTTCAATATCATGCGAAACACACGATTTCGATTGAAATTCGTTCGAAATAGCGACTTTAACCAAACGATTTAGCTTCAAATACATGCGAAATGAACAATTTAGCTTCAGATTCATGCAAAATACACGAATCAGCTTCAAATTCAAGCGAAACATACGATTTAGCTTCAATATCATGCGAAACACACGATTTCGATCAAAATTCGTGCGAAATAGCGATTTTAAACAAACGATTTGGCTTCAAATTCATGCGACATGAACAATTTAACTTCAGATTCATGAGAAATACACGAATTAGCTTCAAATTCACACGAAACAAACGATTTAACTTCAATATCATGCGAAACACACGATTTCGATCCAAATTCGTGCGAAATAGCGATTTTAAAGAAACGATTTGGATTCAAATTCATGCGATATGAACAATTTAACTTCAGATTCATGAGAAATACACGAATTAGCTTCAAATTCAAACGAAACAAACGATTTAACTTCAATATCATGCGAAACACACGATTTCGATTCAAATTGGTGCAAAATAGCGATTTTAAACAAACGATTTGGTTTCAAATTCAGGCGAAATGAACAATTTAGCTTCAGATTCATGCGAACTACACGGATTAGTTTTAAATTCACGCGAAACATACGATTTATCGTCAATATCATGCGAAACACATGATTTCGATTGAAATTCGTGCGAAATAGCGACTTTAACCAAACGATTTAGCTTCAAATTCATGCGAAATGAACAATTTAGCTTCAGATTCATGCGAAATACACGAATCAGCTTCAAATTCACGCGAAACATACGATTTAGCTTCAATATCTTGCGAAACACATTTTTTCGATCCAAATTCGTGCGAAATAGCGATTTTAAACAAACGATTTGGCTTCAAATTCATGCGATATGAACAATTTAACTTCAGATTCATGAGAAATACACGAATTAGCTTCAAATTCAAACGAAGCAAACGATTAAACTTCAATATCATGCGAAACACACGATTTCGATCCAAATTCGTGCGATATAGCGATTTTAAACAAACGATTTGGCTTCAAATTCATGCGATATGAACAATTTAACTTTAGATTCATGAGAAATACACGAATTAGCTTCAAATTCACACCAAAAAAACGATTTAACTTCAATATCATGCGAAACACACGACTTCGATTCGAATTCGTGCAAAATAGCGATTTTAAACAAACGATTTGGTTTCAAATTCAGGCGAAATGAACAATTTAGCTTCAGATTCATGCGAACTACACGGATTAGCTTTAAATTCACGCGAAACATACGATTTAGCTTCAATATCATGCGAAACACACGATTTCGATTGAAATTCGTGCGAAATAGCGACTTTAACCAAACGATTTAGCTTCAAATACATGCGAAATGAACAATTTAGCTTCAGATTCATGCAAAATACACGAATCAGCTTCAAATTCAAGCGAAACATACGATTTAGCTTCAATATCATGCGAAACACAGGATTTCGATCCAAATTCGTGCGAAATAGCGATTTTAATCAAACGATTTGGCTTCAAATTCATGCGATATGAACAATTTAACTTCAGATTCATGAGAAATACACGAATTAGCTTCAAATTCACACGAAACAAACGATTTAACTTCAATATCATGCGAAACACACGATTTCGATCCAAATTCGTGCGAAATAGCGATTTTAAAGAAACGATTTGGCTTCAAATTCATGCGATATGAACAATTTAACTTTAGATTCATGAGAAATACACGAATTAGCTTCAAAGTCAAACGAAACAAACGATTTAACTTCAATATCATGCGAAACACACGATTTCGATTCAAATTGGTGCAAAATAGCGATTTTAAACAAACGATTTGGTTTCAAATTCAGGCGAAATGAACAATTTAGCTTCAGATTCATGCGAACTACACGGATTAGTTTTAAATTCACGCGAAACATACGATTTATCGTCAATATCATGCGAAACACATGATTTCGATTGAAATTCGTGCGAAATAGCGACTTTAACCAAACGATTTAGCTTCAAATTCATGCGAAATGAACAATTTAGCTTCAGATTCATGCGAAATACACGAATCAGCTTCAAATTCACGCGAAACATACGACTTAGCTTCAATATCAAGCGAAACACACGATTTCGATCCAAATTCGTGCGAAATAGCGATTTTAAACAAACGATTTGGCTTCAAATTCATGCGATATGAACAATTTAACTTCAGATTCATGAGAAATACACGAATTAGCTTCAAATTCAAACGAGACAAACGATTTAACTTCAATATCATGCGAAACACACGATTTCGATCCAAATTCGTGCGAAATAGCGATTTTAAACAAACGATTTGGCTTCAAATTCATGCGATATGAACAATTTAACTTCAGATTAATGAGAAATACACGAATTAGCTTCAAATTCACACGAAACAAACGATTTAACTTCAATATCATGCGAAACACACGATTTCTATTCAAATTCGTGCAAAATAGCGATTTTAAACAAACGATTTGGTTTCAAATTCAGGCGAAATGAACAATTTAGCTTCAGATTCATGCGAACTACTCGGATTAGCTTTAAATTCACGCGAAACATACGATTTAGCTTCAATATCATGCGAAACACACGATTTCGATTCAAATTCGTGCGAAATAGCGATTTTAAACAAACGATTTGGTTTCAAATTCAGGCGAAATGAACAATTTAGCTTCAGATTCATGCGAACTACACGGATTAGGTTTAAATCAACGCGAAACATACGATTTAGCTTCAATATCATGCGAAACACACGATTTCGAATCAAATTCGTGCAAAATAGCGATATTAAACAAACGATTTGGTTTCAAATTCAGGCGAAATGAACAATTTAGCTTCAGATTCATGCGAACTACACGGATTAGGTTTAAATCAACGCGAAACTTACGATTTAGCTTCAATATCAAGCGAAACACACGTTTTCGATTTAAATTCGAGAGAAATAGCGATTTTGAACACACGATTTGGTTTCAAATTCAGGCGAAATGAACAATTTAGCTTCAGATTCATGCGAACTACACGGATTAGGTTTAAATCAACGCGAAACATACGATTTAGCTTCAATATCATGCGAAACACACGATTTCGATTTAAATTCGAGCGAAATAGCGATTTTGAACACACGATTTGGTTTCAAATTCAGGCGAAATGAACAATTTAGCTTCAGATTCAAGCGAACTACACGGATTAGGTTTAAATCAACGCGAAACATACGATTTAGCTTCAATATCATGCGAAACACACGATTTCGAATCAAATTCGTGCAAAATAGCGATATTAAACAAACGATTTGGTTTCAAATTCAGGCGAAATGAACAATTTAGCTTCAGATTCATGCGAACTACACGGATTAGGTTTAAATCAACGCGAAACTTACGATTTAGCTTGAATATCAAGCGAAACACACGATTTCGATTTAAATTCGAGCGAAATAGCGATTTTGAACAAACGATTTAGCTTCAAATTCATGCGATATGAACAATTTAAATTCACATTCATGCGAACTACACGGATTAGCTTTAAATTCAAGCGAAACATACGATTTATCGTCATTATCATGCGAAACACACGATTTCGATTGAAATTCGTGCGAAATAGCGACTTTAACCAAACGATTTAGCTTCAAATTCATGCGAAATGAACAATTTAGCTTCAGATTCATGCGAAATACACGAATCAGCTTCAAATTCAAGCGAAACATACGATTTAGCTTCAATATCATGCGAAACACACGATTTCGATCCAAATTCGTGCGAAATAGCGATTTTAAACAAACGATTTGGCTTCAAATTCATGCGATATGAACAATTTAACTTCAGATTCATGAGAAATACACGAATTAGCTTCAAATTCACACGAAACAAACGATTTAACTTCAATATCATGCGAAACACACGATTTCGATCCAAATTCGTGCGAAATAGCGATTTTAAACAAACGATTTGGCTTCAAATTCATGCGATATGAACAATTTAACTTCAGATTCATGAGAAATACACGAATTAGCTTCAAATTCACACGAAACAAACGATTTAACTTCAATATCATGCGAAACACACGACTTCGATTCGAATTCGTGCAAAATAGCGATTTTAAACAAACGATTTGGTTTCAAATTCAGGCGAAATGAACAATTTAGCTTCAGATTCATGCGAACTACACGGATTAGCTTTAAATTCACGCGAAACATACGATTTAGCTTCAATATCATGCGAAACACACGATTTCGATCCAAATTCGTGCGAAATAGCGATTTTAAACAAACGATTTGGTTTCAAATTCAGGCGAAATGAACAATTTAGCTTCAGATTCATGCGAACTACACGGATTAGGTTTAAATCAACGCGAAACTTACGATTTAGCTTCAATATCAAGCGAAACACACGATTTCGATTTAAATTCGAGCGAAATAGCGATTTTGAACACACGATTTGGTTTCAAATTCAGGCGAAATGAATAATTTAGCTTCAGATTCATGCGAACTACACGGATTGGGTTTAAATCAACGCGAAACATACGATTTAGCTTCAATATCATGCGAAACACACGATTTCGAATCAAATTCGTGCAAAATAGCGATATTAAACAAACGATTTGGTTTCAAATTCAGGCGAAATGAACAATTTAGCTTCAGATTCATGCGAACTACACGGATTAGGTTTAAATCAACGCGAAACTTACGATTTAGCTTCAATATCAAGCGAAACACACGTTTTCGATTTAAATTCGAGAGAAATAGCTATTTTGAACACACGATTTGGTTTCAAATTCAGGCGAAATGAACAATTTAGCTTCAGATTCATGCGAACTACACGGATTAGGTTTAAATCAACGCGAAACATACGATTTAGCTTCAATATCATGCGAAACACACGATTTCGATTTAAATTCGAGCGAAATAGCGATTTTGAACACACGATTTGGTTTCAAATTCAGGCGAAATGAACAATTTAGCTTCAGATTCATGCGAACTACACGGATTAGGTTTAAATCAACGCGAAACATACGATTTAGCTTCAATATCATGCGAAACACACGATTTCGAATCAAATTCGTGCAAAATAGCGATATTAAACAAACGATTTGGTTTCAAATTCAGGCGAAATGAACAATTTAGCTTCAGATTCATGCGAACTACACGGATTGGGTTTAAATCAACGCGAAACTTACGATTTAGCTTCAATATCAAGCGAAACACACGATTTCGATTTAAATTCGAGCGAAATAGCGATTTTGAACAAACGATTTAGCTTCAAATTCATGCGAAATGAACAATTTAGCTTCAGATTCATGCGAAATACACGTATTAGCTTTAAATCAACGCGAAACATACGATTTATCGTCAATATCATGTGAAACACACGATTTCGATTGAAATTCGTGCGAAATAACGATTTTAAACAAACGATTTGGCTTCAAATTCATGCCAAATGAACAATTTAGCTTCAGATTCATGCGAAATACACGGATTAGCTTTAAATCAACGCGAAACATACGATTTATCGTCAATATCATGCGAAACACACGATTTCGATTGAAATTCGTGCGAAATAGCGACTTTAACCAAACGATTTAGCTTCAAATTCATGCGAAATGAACAATTTAGCTTCAGATTCATGCGAAATGCACGAATCAGCTTCAAATTCAAGCGAAACATACGATTTAGCTTCAATATCATGCGAAACACACGATTTCGATCCAAATTCGTGCGAAATAGCGATTTTAAACAAACGATTTGGCTTCAAATTCATGCGATATGAACAATTTAACTTCAGATTCATGAGAAATACACGAATTAGCTTCAAATTCACACGAAACAAACGATTTAACTTCAATATCATGCGAAACACACGATTTCGATCCAAATTCGTGCGAAATAGCGATTTTAAACAAACGATTTGGCTTCAAATTCATGCGATATGAACAATTTAACTTCAGATTCATGAGAAATACACGAATTAGCTTCAAATTCACACGAAACAAACGATTTAACTTCAATATCATGCGAAACACACGACTTCGATTCGAATTCGTGCAAAATAGCGATTTTAAACAAACGATTTGGTTTCAAATTCAGGCGAAATGAACAATTTAGCTTCAGATTCATGCGAACTACACGGATTAGCTTTAAATTCACGCGAAACATACGATTTAGCTTCAATATCATGCGAAACACACGATTTCGATCCAAATTCGTGCGAAATAGCGATTTTAAACAAACGATTTGGCTTCAAATTCATGCGATATGAACAATTTAACTTCAGATTCATGAGAAATACACGAATTAGCTTCAAATTCAAACGAAGCAAACGATTTAACTTCAATATCATGCGAAACACACGATTTCGATCCAAATTCGTGCGATATAGCGATTTTAAACAAACGATTTGGCTTCAAATTCATGCGATATGAACAATTTAACTTTAGATTCATGAGAAATACACGAATTAGCTTCAAATTCACACCAAAAAAACGATTTAACTTCAATATCATGCGAAACACACGACTTCGATTCGAATTCGTGCAAAATAGCGATTTTAAACAAACGATTTGGTTTCAAATTCAGGCGAAATGAACAATTTAGCTTCAGATTCATGCGAACTACACGGATTAGCTTTAAATTCACGCGAAACATACGATTTAGCTTCAATATCATGCGAAACACACGATTTCGATTGAAATTCGTGCGAAATAGCGACTTTAACCAAACGATTTAGCTTCAAATACATGCGAAATGAACAATTTAGCTTCAGATTCATGCAAAATACACGAATCAGCTTCAAATTCAAGCGAAACATACGATTTAGCTTCAATATCATGCGAAACACACGATTTCGAATCAAATTCGTGCAAAATAGCGATATTAAACGAACGATTTGGTTTCAAATTCAGGCGAAATGAACAATTTAGCTTCAGATTCATGCGAACTACACGGATTAGGTTTAAATCAACGCGAAACTTACGATTTAGCTTCAATATCAAGCGAAACACACGTTTTCGATTTAAATTCGAGAGAAATAGCGATTTTGAACACACGATTTGGTTTCAAATTCAGGCGAAATGAACAATTTAGCTTCAGATTCATGCGAACTACACGGATTAGGTTTAAATCAACGCGAAACATACGATTTAGCTTCAATATCATGCGAAACACACGATTTCGATTTAAATTCGAGCGAAATAGCGATTTTGAACACACGATTTGGTTTCAAATTCAGGCGAAATGAACAATTTGGCTTCAGATTCATGCGAACTACACGGATTAGGTTTAAATCAACGCGAAACATACGATTTAGCTTCAATATCATGCGAAACACACGATTTCGAATCAAATTCGTGCAAAATAGCGATATTAAACAAACGATTTGGTTTCAAATTCAGGCGAAATGAACAATTTAGCTTCAGATTCATGCGAACTACACGGATTAGGTTTAAATCAACGCGAAACTTACGATTTAGCTTCAATATCAAGCGAAACACACGATTTCGATTTAAATTCGAGCGAAATAGCGATTTTGAACAAACGATTTAGCTTCAAATTCATGCGATATGAACAATTTAAATTCACATTCATGCGAACTACACGGATTAGCTTTAAATTCAAGCGAAACATACGATTTATCGTCATTATCATGCGAAACACACGATTTCGATTGAAATTCGTGCGAAATAGCGACTTTAACCAAACGATTTAGCTTCAAATTCATGCGAAATGAACAATTTAGCTTCAGATTCATGCGAAATACACGTATTAGCTTTAAATCAACGCGAAACATACGATTTATCGTCAATATCATGTGAAACACACGATTTCGATTGAAATTCGTGCGAAATAGCGATTTTAAACAAACGATTTGGCTTCAAATTCATGCCAAATGAACAATTTAGCTTCAGATTCATGCGAAATACACGGATTAGCTTTAAATCAACGCGAAACATACGATTTATCGTCAATATCATGCGAAACACACGATTTCGATTGAAATTCGTGCGAAATAGCGACTTTAACCAAACGATTTAGCTTCAAATTCATGCGAAATGAACAATTTAGCTTCAGATTCATGCGAAATACACGAATCAGCTTCAAATTCAAGCGAAACATACGATTTAGCTTCAATATCATGCGAAACACACGATTTCGATCCAAATTCGTGCGAAATAGCGATTTTAAACAAACGATTTGGCTTCAAATTCATGCGATATGAACAATTTAACTTCAGATTCATGAGAAATACACGAATTAGCTTCAAATTCACACGAAACAAACGATTTAACTTCAATATCATGCGAAACACACGATTTCGATCCAAATTCGTGCGAAATAGCGATTTTAAACAAACGATTTGGCTTCAAATTCATGCGATATGAACAATTTAACTTCAGATTCATGAGAAATACACGAATTAGCTTCAAATTCACACGAACAAACGATTTAACTTCAATATCATGCGAAACACACGACTTCGATTCGAATTCGTGCAAAATAGCGATTTTAAACAAACGATTTGGTTTCAAATTCAGGCGAAATGAACAATTTAGCTTCAGATTCATGCGAACTACACGGATTAGCTTTAAATTCACGCGAAACATACGATTTAGCTTCAATATCATGCGAAACACACGATTTCGATCCAAATTCGTGCGAAATAGCGATTTTAAACAAACGATTTGGCTTCAAATTCATGCGATATGAACAATTTAACTTCAGATTCATGAGAAATACACGAATTAGCTTCAAATTCAAACGAAGCAAACGATTTAACTTCAATATCATGCGAAACACACGATTTCGATCCAAATTCGTGCGATATAGCGATTTTAAACAAACGATTTGGCTTCAAATTCATGCGATATGAACAATTTAACTTTAGATTCATGAGAAATACACGAATTAGCTTCAAATTCACACCAAAAAAAACGATTTAACTTCAATATCATGCGAAACACACGACTTCGATTCGAATTCGTGCAAAATAGCGATTTTAAATAAACGATTTGGTTTCAAATTCAGGCGAAATGAACAATTTAGCTTCAGATTCATGCGAACTACACGGATTAGCTTTAAATTCACGCGAAACATACGATTTAGCTTCAATATCATGCGAAACACACGATTTCGATTGAAATTCGTGCGAAATAGCGACTTTAACCAAACGATTTAGCTTCAAATACATGCGAAATGAACAATTTAGCTTCAGATTCATGCAAAATACACGAATCAGCTTCAAATTCAAGCGAAACATACGATTTAGCTTCAATATCATGCGAAACACACGATTCGATCAAAATTCGTGCGAAATAGCGATTTTAAACAAACGATTTGGCTTCAAATTCATGCGACATGAACAATTTAACTTCAGATTCATGAGAAATACACGAATTAGCTTCAAATTCACACGAAACAAACGATTTAACTTCAATATCATGCGAAACACACGATTTCGATCCAAATTCGTGCGAAATAGCGATTTTAAAGAAACGATTTGGCTTCAAATTCATGCGATATGAACAATTTAACTTCAGATTCATGAGAAATACACGAATTAGCTTCAAAGTCAAACGAAACAAACGATATAACTTCAATATCATGCGAAACACACGATTTCGATTCAAATTGGTGCAAAATAGCGATTTTAAACAAACGATTTGGTTTCAAATTCAGGCGAAATGAACAATTTAGCTTCAGATTCATGCGAACTACACGGATTAGTTTTAAATTCACGCGAAACATACGATTTATCGTCAATATCATGCGAAACACATGATTTCGATTGAAATTCGTGCGAAATAGCGACTTTAACCAAACGATTTAGCTTCAAATTCATGCGAAATGAACAATTTAGCTTCAGATTCATGCGAAATAGACGAATCAGCTTCAAATTCACGCGAAACATACGATTTAGCTTCAATATCATGCGAAACACATTTTTTCGATCCAAATTCGTGCGAAATAGCGATTTTAAACAAACGATTTGGCTTCAAATTCATGCGATATGAACAATTTAACTTCAGATTCATGCGAAATACACGAATTAGCTTCAAATTCAAACGAAGCAAACGATTAAACTTCAATATCATGCGAAACACACGATTTCGATCCAAATTCGTGCGATATAGCGATTTTAAACAAACGATTTGGCTTCAAATTCATGCGATATGAACAATTTAACTTTAGATTCATGAAAAATACACGAATTAGCTTCAAATTCACACGAAACAAACGATTTAACTTCAATATCATGCGAAACACACGATTTTGATCCAAATTCGTGCGAAATAGCGATTTTAAACAAACGATTTGGCTTCAAATTCATGCGATATGAACAATTTAACTTCAGATTCATGAGAAATACACGAATTAGCTTCAAATTCACACGAAACGAACGATTTAACTTCAATATCATGCGAAACACACGACTTCGATTCGAATTCGTGCAAAATAGCGATTTTAAACAAACGATTTAGCTTCAAATTCATGCGAAATGAACAATTTAGCTTCAGATTCATGCGAACTACACGGATTAGCTTTAAATTCAAGCGAAACATACGATTTATCGTCAATATCATGCGAAACACACGATTTCGATTGAAATTCGTGCGAAATAGCGACTTTAACCAAACGATTTTGCTTCAAATTCATGCGAAATGAACAATTTAGCTTCAGATTCATGCGAACTACACGGATTAGCTTTAAATTCAAGCGAAACATACGATTTATCGTCAATATCATGCGAAACACACGATTTCGATTGAAATTCGTGCGAAATAGCGACTTTAACCAAACGATTTAGCTTCAAATTCATGCGAAATGAACAATTTAGCTTCAGATTCATGCGCAATACACGAATCAGGTTCAAATTCACGCGAAACATACGATTTAGCTTCAATATCATGCGAAACACACGATTTTGATCCAAATTCGTGCGAAATAGCGATTTTAAACAAACGATTTGGCTTCAAATTCATGCGATATGAACAATTTAACTTCAGATTCATGAGAAATACACGAATTAACTTCAAATTCAAACGAAACAAACGATTTAACTTCAATATCATGCGAAACACACGATTTCGATCCAAATTCGTGCGAAATAGCGATTTTAAACAACCGATTTGGCTTCAAATTCATGCGATATGAACAATTTAACTTCAGATTCATGAGAAATACACGAATTAGCTTCAAATTCAAACGAGACAAACGATTTAACTTCAATATCATGAGAAACACACGATTTCGATCCAAATTCGTGCGAAATAGCGATTTTAAACAAACGATTTGGCTTCAAATTCATGCGATATGAACAATTTAACTTCAGATTAATGAGAAATACACGAATTAGCTTCAAATTCACACGAAACAAACGATTTAACTTCAATATCATGCGAAACACACGATTTCTATTCAAATTCGTGCAAAATAGCGATTTTAAACAAACGATTTGGTTTCAAATTCAGGCGAAATGAACAATTTAGCTTCAGATTCATGCGAACTACACGGATTAGCTTTAAATTCACGCGAAACATACGATTTAGCTTCAATATCATGCGAAACACACGATTTCGATTCAAATTCGTGCGAAATAGCGATTTTAAACAAACGATTTGGTTTCAAATTCAGGCGAAATGAACAATTTAGCTTCAGATTCATGCGAACTACACGGATTAGGTTTAAATCAACGCGAAACTTACGATTTAGCTTCAATATCAAGCGAAACACACGATTTCGATTTAAATTCGAGCGAAATAGCGATTTTGAACACACGATTTGGTTTCAAATTCAGGCGAAATGAATAATTTAGCTTCAGATTCATGCGAACTACACGGATTGGGTTTAAATCAACGCGAAACATACGATTTAGCTTCAATATCATGCGAAACACACGATTTCGAATCAAATTCGTGCAAAATAGCGATATTAAACAAACGATTTGGTTTCAAATTCAGGCGAAATGAACAATTTAGCTTCAGATTCATGCGAACTACACGGATTAGGTTTAAATCAACGCGAAACTTACGATTTAGCTTCAATATCAAGCGAAACAAACGTTTTCGATTTAAATTCGAGAGAAATAGCGATTTTGAACACACGATTTGGTTTCAAATTCAGGCGAAATGAACAATTTAGCTTCAGATTCATGCGAACTACACGGATTAGGTTTAAATCAACGCGAAACATACGATTTAGCTTCAATATCATGCGAAACACACGATTTCGATTTAAATTCGAGCGAAATAGCGATTTTGAACACACGATTTGGTTTCAAATTCAGGCGAAATGAACAATTTAGCTTCAGATTCATGCGAACTACACGGATTAGGTTTAAATCAACGCGAAACATACGATTTAGCTTCAATATCATGCGAAACACACGATTTCGAATCAAATTCGTGCAAAATAGCGATATTAAACAAACGATTTGGTTTCAAATTCAGGCGAAATGAACAATTTAGCTTCAGATTCATGCGAACTACACGGATTAGGTTTAAATCAACGCGAAACTTACGATTTAGCTTCAATATCAAGCGAAACACACGATTTCGATTTAAATTCGAGCGAAATAGCGATTTTGAACAAACGATTTAGCTTCAAATTCATGCGATATGAACAATTTAAATTCACATTCATGCGAACTACACGGATTAGCTTTAAATTCAAGCGAAACATACGATTTATCGTCATTATCATGCGAAACACACGATTTCGATTGAAATTCGTGCGAAATAGCGACTTTAACCAAACGATTTAGCTTCAAATTCATGCGAAATGAACAATTTAGCTTCAGATTCATGCGAAATACACGTATTAGCTTTAAATCAACGCGAACCATACGATTTATCGTCAATATCATGTGAAACACACGATTTCGATTGAAATTCGTGCGAAATAGCGATTTTAAACAAACGATTTGGCTTCAAATTCATGCCAAATGAACAATTTAACTTCAGATTCATGAGAAATACACGAATTAGCTTCAAATTCACACGAAACAAACGATTTAACTTCAATATCATGCGAAACACACGATTTCGATCCAAATTCGTGCGAAATAGCGATTTTAAACAAACGATTAGGCTTCAAATTCATGCGATATGAACAATTTAACTTCAGATTCATGAGAAATACACGAATTAGCTTCAAATTCACACGAAACAAACGATTTAACTTCAATATCATGCGAAACACACGACTTCGATTCGAATTCGTGCAAAATAGCGATTTTAAACAAACGATTTGGTTTCAAATTCAGGCGAAATGAACAATTTAGCTTCAGATTCATGCGAACTACACGGATTAGCTTTAAATTCACGCGAAACATACGATTTAGCTTCAATATCATGCGAAACACACGATTTCGATCCAAATTCGTGCGAAATAGCGATTTTAAACAAACGATTTGGTTTCAAATTCAGGCGAAATGAACAATTTAGCTTCAGATTCATGCGAACTACACGGATTAGGTTTAAATCAACGCGAAACTTACGATTTAGCTTCAATATCAAGCGAAACACACGATTTCGATTTAAATTCGAGCGAAATAGCGATTTTGAACACACGATTTGGTTTTCAAATTCAGGCGAAATGAATAATTTAGCTTCAGATTCATGCGAACTACACGGATTGGGTTTAAATCAACGCGAAACATACGATTTAGCTTCAATATCATGCGAAACACACGATTTCGAATCAAATTCGTGCAAAATAGCGATATTAAACATACGATTTGGTTTCAAATTCAGGCGAAATGAACAATTTAGCTTCAGATTCATGCGAACTACACGGATTAGGTTTAAATCAACGCGAAACTTACGATTTAGCTTCAATATCAAGCGAAACACACGTTTTCGATTTAAATTCGAGAGAAATAGCGATTTTGAACACACGATTTGGTTTCAATTCAGGCGAAATGAACAATTTAGCTTCAGATTCATGCGAACTACACGGATTAGGTTTAAATCAACGCGAAACATACGATTTAGCTTCAATATCATGCGAAACACACGATTTCGATTTAAATTCGAGCGAAATAGCGATTTTGAACACACGATTTGGTTTCAAATTCAGGCGAAATGAACAATTTAGCTTCAGATTCATGCGAACTACACGGATTAGGTTTAAATCAACGCGAAACATACGATTTAGCTTCAATATCATGCGAAACACACGATTTCGAATCAAATTCGTGCAAAATAGCGATATTAAACAAACGATTTGGTTTCAAATTCAGGCGAAATGAACAATTTAGCTTCAGATTCATGCGAACTACACGGATTAGTTTTAAATCAACGCGAAACTTACGATTTAGCTTCAATATCAAGCGAAACACACGATTTCGATTTAAATTCGAGCGAAATAGCGATTTTGAACAAACGATTTAGCTTCAAATTCATGCGATATGAACAATTTAAATTCACATTCATGCGAACTACACGGATTAGCTTTAAATTCAAGCGAAACATACGATTTATCGTCATTATCATGCGAAACACACGATTTCGATTGAAATTCGTGCGAAATAGCGACTTTAACCAAACGATTTAGCTTCAAATTCATGCGAAATGAACAATTTAGCTTCACATTCATGCGAAATACACGTATTAGCTTTAAATCAACGCGAAACATACGTTTTATCGTCAATATCATGTGAAACACACGATTTCGATTGAAATTCGTGCGAAATAGCGATTTTAAACAAACGATTTGGCTTCAAATTCATGCCAAATGAACAATTTAGCTTCAGATTCATGCGAAATACACGGATTAGCTTTAAATCAACGCGAAACATACGATTTATCGTCAATATCATGCGAAACACACGATTTCGATTGAAATTCGTGCGAAATAGCGACTTTAACCAAACGATTTAGCTTCAAATTCATGCGAAATGAACAATTTAGCTTCAGATTCATGCGAAATACACGAATCAGCTTCAAATTCAAGCGAAACATACGATTTAGCTTCAATATCATGCGAAACACACGATTTCGATCCAAATTCGTGCGAAATAGCGATTTTAAACAAACGATTTGGCTTCAAATTCATGCGATATGAACAATTTAACTTCAGATTCATGAGAAATACACGAATTAGCTTCAAATTCACACGAAACAAACGATTTAACTTCAATATCATGCGAAACACACGATTTCGATCCAAATTCGTGCGAAATAGCGATTTTAAACAAACGATTTGGCATCAAATTCATGCGATATGAACAATTTAACTTCAGATTCATGAGAAATACACGAATTAGCTTCAAATTCACACGAAACAAACGATTTAACTTCAATATCATGCGAAACACACGACTTCGATTCGAATTCGTGCAAAATAGCGATTTTAAACAAACGATTTGGTTTCAAATTCAGGCGAAATGAACAATTTAGCTTCAGATTCATGCGAACTACACGGATTAGCTTTAAATTCACGCGAAACATACGATTTAGCTTCAATATCATGCGAAACACACGAATTCGATCCAAATTCGTGCGTAATAGCGATTTTAAACAAACGATTTGGCTTCAAATTCATGCGATATGAACAATTTAACTTCAGATTCATGAGAAATACACGAATTAGCTTCAAATTCAAACGAAGCAAACGATTTAACTTCAATATCATGCGAAACACACGATTTCGATCCAAATTCGTGCGATATAGCGATTTTAAACAAACGATTTGGCTTCAAATTCATGCGATATGAACAATTTAACTTTAGATTCATGAGAAATACACGAATTAGCTTCAAATTCACACCAAAAAAACGATTTAACTTCAATATCATGCGAAACACACGACTTCGATTCGAATTCGTGCAAAATAGCGATTTTAAACAAACGATTTGGTTTCAAATTCAGGCGAAATGAACAATTTAGCTTCAGATTCATGCGAACTACACGGATTAGCTTTAAATTCACGCGAAACATACGATTTAGCTTCAATATCATGCGAAACACACGATTTCGATTGAAATTCGTGCGAAATAGCGACTTTAACCAAACGATTTAGCTTCAAATACATGCGAAATGAACAATTAAGCTTCAGATTCATACAAAATACACGAATCAGCTTCAAATTCAAGCGAAACATACGATTTAGCTTCAATATCATGCGAAACACACGATTTCGAATCAAATTCGTGCAAAATAGCGATATTAAACAAACGATTTGGTTTCAAATTCAGGCGAAATGAACAATTTAGCTTCAGATTCATGCGAACTACACGGATTAGGTTTAAATCAACGCGAAACTTACGATTTAGCTTCAATATCAAGCGAAACACACGTTTTCGATTTAAATTCGAGAGAAATAGCGATTTTGAACACACGATTTGGTTTCAAATTCAGGCGAAATGAACAATTTAGCTTCAGATTCATGCGAACTACACGGATTAGGTTTAAATCAACGCGAAACATACGATTTAGCTTCAATATCATGCGAAACACACGATTTCGATTTAAATTCGAGCGAAATAGCGATTTTGAACACACGATTTGGTTTCAAATTCAGGCGAAATGAACAATTTAGCTTCAGTTTCATGCGAACTACACGGATTAGGTTTAAATCAACGCGAAACATACGATTTAGCTTCAATATCATGCGAAACACACGATTTCGAATCAAATTCGTGCAAAATAGCGATATTAAACAAACGATTTGGTTTCAAATTCAGGCGAAATGAACAATTTAGCTTCAGATTCATGCGAACTACACGGATTAGGTTTAAATCAACGCGAAACTTACGATTTAGCTTCAATATCAAGCGAAACACACGATTTCGATTTAAATTCGAGCGAAATAGCGATTTTGAACAAACGATTTAGCTTCAAATTCATGCGATATGAACAATTTAAATTCACATTCATGCGAACTACACGGATTAGCTTTAAATTCAAGCGAAACATACGATTTATCGTCATTATCATGCGAAACACACGATTTCGATTGAAATTCGTGCGAAATAGCGACTTTAACCAAACGATTTAGCTTCAAATTCATGCGAAATGAACAATTTAGCTTCAGATTCATGCGAAATACACGTATTAGCTTTAAATCAACGCGAAACATACGATTTATCGTCAATATCATGTGAAACACACGATTTCGATTGAAATTCGTGCGAAATAGCGATTTTAAACAAACGATTTGGCTTCAAATTCATGCCAAATGAACAATTTAGCTTCAGATTCATGCGAAATACACGGATTAGCTTTAAATCAACGCGAAACATACGATTTATCGTCAATATCATGCGAAACACACGATTTCGCTTGAAATTCGTGCGAAATAGCGACTTTAACCAAACGATTTAGCTTCAAATTCATGCGAAATGAACAATTTAGCTTCAGATTCATGCGAAATACACGAATCAGCTTCAAATTCAAGCGAAACATACGATTTAGCTTCAATATCATGCGAAACACACGATTTCGATCCAAATTCGTGCGAAATAGCGATTTTAAACAAACGATTTGGCTTCAAATTCATGCGATATGAACAATTTAACTTCAGATTCATGAGAAATACACGAATTAGCTTCAAATTCACACGAAACAAACGATTTAACTTCAATATCATGCGAAACACACGATTTCGATCCAAATTCGTGCGAAATAGCGATTTTAAACAAACGATTTGGCTTCAAATTCATGCGATATGAACAATTTAACTTCAGATTCATGAGAAATACACGAATTAGCTTCAAATTCACACGAAACAAACGATTTAACTTCAATATCATGCGAAACACACGACTTCGATTCGAATTCGTGCAAAATAGCGATTTTAAACAAACGATTTGGTTTCAAATTCAGGCGAAATGAACAATTTAGCTTCAGATTCATGCGAACTACACGGATTAGCTTTAAATTCACGCGAAACATACGATTTAGCTTCAATATCATGCGAAACACACGATTTCGATCCAAATTCGTGCGAAATAGCGATTTTAAACAAACGATTTGGCTTCAAATTCATGCGATATGAACAATTTAACTTCAGATTCATGAGAAATACACGAATTAGCTTCAAATTCAAACGAAGCAAACGATTTAACTTCAATATCATGCGAAACACACGATTTCGATCCAAATTCGTGCGATATAGCGATTTTAAACAAACGATTTGGCTTCAAATTCATGCGATATGAACAATTTAACTTTAGATTCATGAGAAATACACGAATTAGCTTCAAATTCACACCAAAAAAACGATTTAACTTCAATATCATGCGAAACACACGATTTCGATCCAAATTCGTGCGAAATAGCGATTTTAAACAAACGATTTGGCTTCAAATTCATGCGATATGAACAATTTAACTTCAGATTCATGAGAAATACACGAATTAGCTTCAAATTCAAACGAGACAAACGATTTAACTTCAATATCATGCGAAACACACGATTTCGATCCAAATTCGTGCGAAATAGCGATTTTAAACAAACGATTTGGCTTCAAATTCATGCGATATGAACAATTTAACTTCAGATTAATGAGAAATACACGAATTAGCTTCAAATTCACACGAAACAAACGATTTAACTTCAATATCATGCGAAACACACGATTTCTATTCAAATTCGTGCAAAATAGCGATTTTAAACAAACGATTTGGTTTCAAATTCAGGCGAAATGAACTATTTAGCTTCAGATTCATGCGAACTACACGGATTAGCTTTAAATTCACGCGAAACATACGATTTAGCTTCAATATCATGCGAAACACACGATTTCGATTCAAATTCGTGCGAAATAGCGATTTTAAACAAACGATTTGGTTTCAAATTCAGGCGAAATGAACAATTTAGCTTCAGATTCATGCGAACTACACGGATTAGGTTTAAATCAACGCGAAACTTACGATTTAGCTTCAATATCAAGCGAAACACACGATTTCGATTTAAATTCGAGCGAAATAGCGATTTTGAACACACGATTTGGTTTCAAATTCAGGCGAAATGAATAATTTAGCTTCAGATTCATGCGAACTACACGGATTGGGTTTAAATCAACGCGAAACATACGATTTAGCTTCAATATCATGCGAAACACACGATTTCGAATCAAATTCGTGCAAAATAGCGATATTAAACAAACGATTTGGTTTCAAATTCAGGCGAAATGAACAATTTAGCTTCAGATTCATGCGAACTACACGGATTAGGTTTAAATCAACGCGAAACTTACGATTTAGCTTCAATATCAAGCGAAACACACGTTTTCGATTTAAATTCGAGAGAAATAGCGATTTTGAACACACGATTTGGTTTCAAATTCAGGCGAAATGAACAATTTAGCTTCAGATTCATGCGAACTACACGAATTAGGTTTAAATCAACGCGAAACTTACGATTTAGCTTCAATATCAAGCGAAACACACGATTTCGATTTAAATTCGAGCGAAATAGCGATTTTGAACACACGATTTGGTTTCAAATTCAGGCGAAATGAACAATTTAGCTTCAGATTCATGCGAACTACACGGATTGGGTTTAAATCAACGCGAAACATACGATTTAGCTTCAATATCATGCGAAACACACGATTTCGAATCAAATTCGTGCAAAATAGCGATATTAAACAAACGATTTGGTTTCAAATTCAGGCGAAATGAACAATTTAGCTTCAGATTCATGCGAACTACACGGATTAGGTTTAAATCAACGCGAAACTTACGATTTAGCTTCAATATCAAGCGAAACACACGATTTCGATTTAAATTCGAGCGAAATAGCGATTTTGAACAAACGATTTAGCTTCAAATTCATGCGATATGAACAATTTAAATTCACATTCATGCGAACTACACGGATTAGCTTTAAATTCAAGCGAAACATACGATTTATCGTCATTATCATGCGAAACACACGATTTCGATTGAAATTCGTGCGAAATAGCGACTTTAACCAAACGATTTAGCTTCAAATTCATGCGAAATGAACAATTTAGCTTCAGATTCATGCGAAATACACGTATTAGCTTTAAATCAACGCGAAACATACGATTTATCGTCAATATCATGTGAAACACACGATTTCGATTGAAATTCGTGCGAAATAGCGATTTTAAACAAACGATTTGGCTTCAAATTCATGCCAAATGAACAATTTAGCTTCAGATTCATGCGAAATACACGGATTAGCTTTAAATCAACGCGAAACATACGATTTATCGTCAATATCATGCGAAACACACGATTTCGATTGAAATTCGTGCGAAATAGCGACTTTAACCAAACGATTTAGCTTCAAATTCATGCGAAATGAACAATTTAGCTTCAGATTCATGCGAAATACACGAATCAGCTTCAAATTCAAGAGAAACATACGATTTAGCTTCAATATCATGCGACACACACGATTTCGATCCAAATTCGTGCGAAATAGCGATTTTGAACACACGATTTGGCTTCAAATTCATGCGATATGAACAATTTAGCTTCAGATTCATGCGAAATACACGGATTAGCTTTAAATCAACGCGAAACATACGATTTATAGTCAATATCATGCGAAACATACGATTTCGATTGAAATTCGTGCGAAATAGCGATTTTAAACAAACGATTTAGCTTCAAATTCATGCGATATGAACAATTTAACTTCAGATTCATGCGAAATATACGAATCAGCTTCAAATTCACGCGAAACATACGATTTAGCTTCAATATCATGCGAAACACACGATTTCGATTGATATTCGTGCGAAATAGCGATTTTAATCAAACGATTTGGCTTCAAATTCATGCGATATGAATAATTTAACTTCTGATTCATGAGAAATACACGAATTAGCTTTAAATCAACGCGAAACATGCGATTTATCGTCAATATCATGCGAAACACACGATTTCGATCCAAATTCGTGCGAAATAGCAATTTTAAACAAACGATTTAGCTTCAAATTTATGCGAAATGAACAATTTAGCTTCAGATTCATGCGAACTACACGGATTAGCTTTAAATTCACGCGAACATACGATTTAGCTTCAATATCATGCGAAACACACGATTTCGATTCATATTCGTGCAAAATAACGATTTTAAACAAACGATTTAGCTTCAAATTTATGCGAAATGAACAATTTAGCTTCAGATTCATGCGAACTACACGGATTAGCTTTAAATTCACGCGAACATACGATTTAGCTTCAATATCATGCGAAACACACGATTTCTATTCAAATTCGTGCAAAATAGCGATTTTAAACAAACGATTGGGTTTCAAATTCAGGCGAAATGAACAATTTAGCTTCAGATTCATGCGAACTACACGGATTAGCTTTAAATCAACGCGAAACATACGATTTATCGTCAATATCATGCGAAACACACGATTTCGATTGAAATTCGTGCGAAATAGCGACTTTAACCAAACGATTTAGCTTCAAATTCATGCGAAATGAACAATTTAGCTTCAGATTCATGCGAAATACACGAATCAGCTTCAAATTCAAGAGAAACATACGATTTAGCTTCAATATCATGCGACACACACGATTTCGATCCAAATTCGTGCGAAATAGCGATTTTGAACACACGATTTGGCTTCAAATTCATGCGATATGAACAATTTAGCTTCAGATTCATGCGAAATACACGGATTAGCTTTAAATCAACGCGAAACATACGATTTATAGTCAATATCATGCGAAACACACGATTTCGATTTAAATTCGAGCGAAATAGCGATTTTGAACACACGATTTGGTTTCAAATTCAGGCGAAATGAACAATTTAGCTTCAGATTCATGCGAACTACACGGATTAGGTTTAAATCAATGCGAAACATACGATTTAGCTTCAATATCATGCGAAACACACGATTTCGAATCAAATTCGTGCAAAATAGCGATATTAAACAAACGATTTGGTTTCAAATTCAGGCGAAATGAACAATTTAGCTTCAGATTCATGCGAACTACACGGATTAGGTTTAAATCAACGCGAAACATACGATTTATCGTCAATATCATGCGAAACACACGATTTCGATTGAAATTCGTGCGAAATAGCGACTTTAACCAAACGATTTAGCTTCAAATTCATGCGAAATGAACAATTTAGCTTCAGATTCATGCGAAATACACGAATCAGCTTCAAATTCAAGAGAAACATACGATTTAGCTTCAATATCATGCGACACACACGATTTCGATCCAAATTCGTGCGAAATAGCGATTTTGAACACACGATTTGGCTTCAAATTCATGCGATATGAACAATTTAGCTTCAGATTCATGCGAAATACACGGATTAGCTTTAAATCAACGCGAAACATACGATTTATAGTCAATATCATGCGAAACATACGATTTCGATTGAAATTCGTGCGAAATAGCGATTTTAAACAAACGATTTAGCTTCAAATTCATGCGATATGAACAATTTAACTTCAGATTCATGCGAAATATACGAATCAGCTTCAAATTCACGCGAAACATACGATTTAGCTTCAATATCATGCGAAACACACGATTTCGATTGATATTCGTGCGAAATAGCGATTTTAATCAAACGATTTGGCTTCAAATTCATGCGATATGAATAATTTAACTTCTGATTCATGAGAAATACACGAATTAGCTTTAAATCAACGCGAAACATGCGATTTATCGTCAATATCATGCGAAACACACGATTTCGATCCAAATTCGTGCGAAATAGCGATTTTAAACAAACGATTTAGCTTCAAATTTATGCGAAATGAACAATTTAGCTTCAGATTCATGCGAACTACACGGAATAGCTTTAAATTCACGCGAACATACGATTTAGCTTCAATATCATGCGAAACACACGATTTCGATTCATATTCGTGCAAAATAACGATTTTAAACAAACGATTTAGCTTCAAATTTATGCGAAATGAACAATTTAGCTTCAGATTCATGCGAACTACACGGATTGGGTTTAAATCAACGCGAATCATACGATTTAGCTTCAATATCATGCGAAACACACGATTTCGAATCAAATTCGTGCAAAATAGCGATATTAAACAAACGATTTGGTTTCAAATTCAGGCGAAATGAACAATTTAGCTTCAGATTCATGCGAACTACACGGATTGGGTTTAAATCAACGCGAAACATACGATTTAGCTTCAATATCATGCGAAACACACGATTTCGAATCAAATTCGTGCAAAATAGCGATATTAAACAAACGATTTGGTTTCAAATTCAGGCGAAATGAACAATTTAGCTTCAGATTCATGCGAACTACACGGATTAGGTTTAAATCAACGCGAAACTTACGATTTAGCTTCAATATCAAGCGAAACACACGATTTCGATTTAAATTCGAGCGAAATAGCGATTTTGAACACACGATTTGGTTTCAAATTCAGGCGAAATGAACAATTTAGCTTCAGATTCATGCGAACTACACGGATTAGGTTTAAATCAACGCGAAACATACGATTTAGCTTCAATATCATGCGAAACACACGATTTCGATTTAAATTCGAGCGAAATAGCGATTTTGAACACACGATTTGGTTTCAAATTCAGGCGAAATGAACAATTTAGCTTCAGATTCATGCGAACTACACGGATTAGGTTTAAATCAATGCGAAACATACGATTTAGCTTCAATATCATGCGAAACACACGATTTCGAATCAAATTCGTGCAAAATAGCGATATTAAACAAACGATTTGGTTTCAAATTCAGGCGAAATGAACAATTTAGCTTCAGATTCATGCGAACTACACGGATTAGGTTTAAATCAACGCGAAACATACGATTTATCGTCAATATCATGCGAAACACACGATTTCGATTGAAATTCGTGCGAAATAGCGACTTTAACCAAACGATTTAGCTTCAAATTCATGCGAAATGAACAATTTAGCTTCAGATTCATGCGAAATACACGAATCAGCTTCAAATTCAAGAGAAACATACGATTTAGCTTCAATATCATGCGACACACACGATTTCGATCCAAATTCGTGCGAAATAGCGATTTTGAACACACGATTTGGCTTCAAATTCATGCGATATGAACAATTTAGCTTCAGATTCATGCGAAATACACGGATTAGCTTTAAATCAACGCGAAACATACGATTTATAGTCAATATCATGCGAAACATACGATTTCGATTGAAATTCGTGCGAAATAGCGATTTTAAACAAACGATTTAGCTTCAAATTCATGCGAAATGAACAATTTAGCTTCAGATTCATGCGAAATACACGAATCAGCTTCAAATTCAAGAGAAACATACGATTTAGCTTCAATATCATGCGACACACACGATTTCGATCCAAATTCGTGCGAAATAGCGATTTTGAACACACGATTTGGCTTCAAATTCATGCGATATGAACAATTTAGCTTCAGATTCATGCGAAATACACGGATTAGCTTTAAATCAACGCGAAACATACGATTTATAGTCAATATCATGCGAAACACACGATTTCGATTGATATTCGTGCGAAATAGCGATATTAAACAAACGATTTGGCTTCAAATTCATGCCAAATGAACAATTTAGCTTCAGATTCATGCGAAATACACGCATTAGCTTTAAATCAACGCGAAACATGCGATTTATCGTCAATATCATGCGAAACACACGATTTCGATCCAAATTCGTGCGAATAGCGATTTTAAACAAACGATTTAGCTTCAAATTTATGCGAAATGAACAATTTAGCTTCAGATTCATGCGAACTACACGTATTAGCTTTAAATTCACGCGAACATACGATTTAGCTTCAATATCATGCGAAACACACGATTTCGATTCATATTCGTGCAAAATAACGATTTTAAACAAACGATTTAGCTTCAAATTTATGCGAAATGAACAATTTAGCTTCAGATTCATGCGAACTACACGGATTAGCTTTAAATTCACGCGAACATACGATTTAGCTTCAATATCATGCGAAACACACGATTTCTATTCAAATTCGTGCAAAATAGCGATTTTAAACAAACGATTGGGTTTCAAATTCAGGCGAAATGAACAATTTAGCTTCAGATTCATGCGAACTACACGAATTAGGTTTAAATCAACGCGAAACTTACGATTTAGCTTCAATATCAAGCGAAACACACGATTTCGATTTAAATTCGAGCGAAATAGCGATTTTGAACACACGATTTGGTTTCAAATTCAGGCGAAATGAACAATTTAGCTTCAGATTCATGCGAACTACACGGATTGGGTTTAAATCAACGCGAAACATACGATTTAGCTTCAATATCATGCGAAACACACGATTTCGAATCAAATTCGTGCAAAATAGCGATATTAAACAAACGATTTGGTTTCAAATTCAGGCGAAATGAACAATTTAGCTTCAGATTCATGCGAACTACACGGATTAGGTTTAAATCAACGCGAAACTTACGATTTAGCTTCAATATCAAGCGAAACACACGATTTCGATTTAAATTCGAGCGAAATAGCGATTTTGAACACACGATTTGGTTCAAATTCAGGCGAAATGAACAATTTAGCTTCAGATTCATGCGAACTACACGGATTAGGTTTAAATCAACGCGAAACATACGATTTAGCTTCAATATCATGCGAAACACACGATTTCGATTTAAATTCGAGCGAAATAGCGATTTTGAACACACGATTTGGTTTCAAATTCAGGCGAAATGAACAATTTAGCTTCAGATTCATGCGAACTACAGGATTAGGTTTAAATCAACGCGAAACATACGATTTAGCTTCAATATCATGCGAAACACACGATTTCGAATCAAATTCGTGCAAAATAGCGATATTAAACAAACGATTTGGTTTCAAATTCAGGCGAAATGAACAATTTAGCTTCAGATTCATGCGAACTACACGGATTAGGTTTAAATCAACGCGAAACTTACGATTTAGCTTCAATATCAAGCGAAACACACGATTTCGATTTAAATTCGAGCGAAATAGCGATTTTGAACAAACGATTTAGCTTCAAATTCATGCGATATGAACAATTTAAATTCACATTCATGCGAACTACACGGATTAGCTTTAAATTCAAGCGAAACATACGATTTATCGTCATTATCATGCGAAACACACGATTTCGATTGAAATTCGTGCGAAATAGCGACTTTAACCAAACGATTTAGCTTCAAATTCATGCGAAATGAACAATTTAGCTTCAGATACATGCGAAATACACGTATTAGCTTTAAATCAACGCGAAACATACGATTTATCGTCAATATCATGTGAAACACACGATTTCGATTGAAATTCGTGCGAAATAGCGATTTTAAACAAACGATTTGGCTTCAAATTCATGCCAAATGAACAATTTAGCTTCAGATTCATGCGAAATACACGGATTAGCTTTAAATCAACGCGGAACATACGATTTATCGTCAATATCATGCGAAACACACGATTTCGATTGAAATTCGTGCGAAATAGCGAATTTAACCAAACGATTTTGCTCCAAATTCATGCGAAATGAACAATTTAGTTCATATTCATGCGAAATACACGGATTAGCTTTAAATCATCGCGAAACATACGATTTAGCTTCAATATCATGCGAAAAACACGATTTCGATTGAAATTCGTGCGAAATAGCGATTTTAAACAAACGATTTGGCTTCAAATTCATGCCAAATGAACAATTTAGCTTCAGATTCATGCGAACTACACGGATTAGGTTTAAATCAACGCGAAACTTACGATTTAGCTTCAATATCAAGCGAAACACACGTTTTCGATTTAAATTCGAGCGAAATAGCGATTTTGAACACACGATTTGGCTTCAAATTCAGGCGAAATGAACAATTTAGCTTCAGATTCATGCGAACTACACGGATTAGGTTTAAATCAACGCGGAACATACGATTTAGCTTCAATATCATGCGAAACACACGATTTCGAATCAAATTCGTGCAAAATAGCGATATTAAACAAACGATTTGGTTTCAAATTCAGGCGAAATGAACAATTTAGCTTCAGATTCATGCGAACTACACGGATTTGGTTTAAATCAACGCGAAACTTACGATTTAGCTTCAATATCAAGCGAAACACACGTTTTCGATTTAAATTCGAGCGAAATAGCGATTTTGAACACACGATTTGGTTTCAAATTCAGGCGAAATGAACAATTTAGCTTCAGATTCATGCGAACTACACGGATTAGGTTTAAATCAACGCGAAACATACGATTTAGCTTCAATATCATGCGAAACACACGATTTCGATTTAAATTCGAGCGAAATAGCGATTTTGAACACACGATTTGGTTTCAAATTCAGGCGAAATGAACAATTTAGCTTCAGATTCATGCGAACTACACGGATTAGGTTTAAATCAACGCGAAACATACGATTTAGCTTCAATATCATGCGAAACACACGATTTCGAATCAAATTCGTGCAAAATAGCGATATTAAACAAACGATTTGGTTTCAAATTCAGGCGAAATGAACAATTTAGCTTCAGATTCATGCGAACTACACGGATTAGGTTTAAATCAACGCGAAACTTACGATTTAGCTTCAATATCAAGCGAAACACACGATTTCGATTTAAATTCGAGCGAAATAGCGATTTTGAACAAACGATTTAGCTTCAAATTCATGCGATATGAACAATTTAAATTCACATTCATGCGAACTACACGGATTAGCTTTAAATTCAAGCGAAACATACGATTTATCGTCATTATCATGCGAAACACACGATTTCGATTGAAATTCGTGCGAAATAGCGACTTTAACCAAACGATTTAGCTTCAAATTCATGCGAAATGAACAATTTAGCTTCAGATACATGCGAAATACACGTATTAGCTTTAAATCAACGCGAAACATACGATTTATCGTCAATATCATGTGAAACACACGATTTCGATTGAAATTCGTGCGAAATAGCGATTTTAAACAAACGATTTGGCTTCAAATTCATGCCAAATGAACAATTTAGCTTCAGATTCATGCGAAATACACGGATTAGCTTTAAATCAACGCGGAACATACGATTTATCGTCAATATCATGCGAAACACACGATTTCGATTGAAATTCGTGCGAAATAGCGAATTTAACCAAACGATTTTGCTCCAAATTCATGCGAAATGAACAATTTAGTTCATATTCATGCGAAATACACGGATTAGCTTTAAATCATCGCGAAACATACGATTTAGCTTCAATATCATGCGAAAAACACGATTTCGATTGAAATTCGTGCGAAATAGCGATTTTAAACAAACGATTTGGCTTCAAATTCATGCCAAATGAACAATTTAGCTTCAGATTCATGCGAACTACACGGATTAGGTTTAAATCAACGCGAAACTTACGATTTAGCTTCAATATCAAGCGAAACACACGTTTTCGATTTAAATTCGAGCGAAATAGCGATTTTGAACACACGATTTGGCTTCAAATTCAGGCGAAATGAACAATTTAGCTTCAGATTCATGCGAACTACACGGATTAGGTTTAAATCAACGCGGAACATACGATTTAGCTTCAATATCATGCGAAACACACGATTTCGAATCAAATTCGTGCAAAATAGCGATATTAAACAAACGATTTGGTTTCAAATTCAGGCGAAATGAACAATTTAGCTTCAGATTCATGCGAACTACACGGATTTGGTTTAAATCAACGCGAAACTTACGATTTAGCTTCAATATCAAGCGAAACACACGTTTTCGATTTAAATTCGAGAGAAATAGCGATTTTGAACACACGATTTGGTTTCAAATTCAGGCGAAATGAACAATTTAGCTTCAGATTCATGCGAACTACACGGATTAGGTTTAAATCAACGCGAAACATACGATTTAGCTTCAATATCATGCGAAACACACGATTTCGAATCAAATTCGTGCAAAATAGCGATATTAAACAAACGATTTGGTTTCAAATTCAGGCGAAATGAACAATTTAGCTTCAGATTCATGCGACCTACACGGATTAGGTTTAAATCAACGCGAAACTTACGATTTAGCTTCAATATCAAGCGAAACACACGATTTCGATTTAAATTCGAGCGAAATAGCGATTTTGAACAAACGATTTAGCTTCAAATTCATGCGGTATGAACAATTTAAATTCACATTCATGCGAACTACACGGATTAGCTTTAAATTCAAGCGAAACATACGATTTATCGTCATTATCATGCGAAACACACGATTTCGATTCATATTCGTGCAAAATAACGATTTTAAACAAACGATTTAGCTTCAAATTTATGCGAAATGAACAATTTAGCTTCAGATTCATGCGAACTACACGGATTAGCTTTAAATTCACGCGAACATACGATTTAGCTTCAATATCATGCGAAACACACGATTTCTATTCAAATTCGTGCAAAATAGCGATTTTAAACAAACGATTGGGTTTCAAATTCAGGCGAAATGAACAATTTAGCTTCAGATTCATGCGAACTACACGGATTAGCTTTAAATTCACGCGAAACATACGATTTAGCTTCAATATCATGCGAAACACACGATTTCGATTCAAATTCGTGCAAAATAGCGATTTTAAACAAACGATTTGGTTTCAAATTCAGGCGAAATGAACAATTTAGCTTCAGATTCATGCGAACTACACGAATTAGGTTTAAATCAACGCGAAACTTACGATTTAGCTTCAATATCAAGCGAAACACACGATTTCGATTTAAATTCGAGCGAAATAGCGATTTTGAACACACGATTTGGTTTCAAATTCAGGCGAAATGAACAATTTAGCTTCAGATTCATGCGAACTACACGGATTGGGTTTAAATCAACGCGAATCATACGATTTAGCTTCAATATCATGCGAAACACACGATTTCGAATCAAATTCGTGCAAAATAGCGATATTAAACAAACGATTTGGTTTCAAATTCAGGCGAAATGAACAATTTAGCTTCAGATTCATGCGAACTACACGGATTAGGTTTAAATCAACGCGAATCTTACGATTTAGCTTCAATATCAAGCGAAACACACGATTTCGATTTAAATTCGAGCGAAATAGCGATTTTGAACACACGATTTGGTTTCAAATTCAGGCGAAATGAACAATTTAGCTTCAGATTCATGCGAACTACACGGATTAGGTTTAAATCAACGCGAAACATACGATTTAGCTTCAATATCATGCGAAACACACGATTTCGATTTAAATTCGAGCGAAATAGCGATTTTGAACACACGATTTGGTTTCAAATTCAGGCGAAATGAACAATTTAGCTTCAGATTCATGCGAACTACACGGATTAGGTTTAAATCAACGCGAAACATACGATTTAGCTTCAATATCATGCGAAACACACGATTTCGAATCAAATTCGTGCAAAATAGCGATATTAAACAAACGATTTGGTTTCAAATTCAGGCGAAATGAACAATTTAGCTTCAGATTCATGCGAACTACACGGATTAGGTTTAAATCAACGCGAAACATACGATTTAGCTTCAATATCATGCGAAACACACGATTTCGAATCAAATTCGTGGAAAATAGCGATATTAAACAAACGATTTGGTTTCAAATTCAGGCGAAATGAACAATTTAGCTTCAGATTCATGCGAACTACACGGATTAGGTTTAAATCAACGCGAAACTTACGATTTAGCTTCAATATCAAGCGAAACACACGATTTCGATTTAAATTCGAGCGAAATAGCGATTTTGAACAAACGATTTAGCTTCAAATTCATGCGGTATGAACAATTTAAATTCACATTCATGCGAACTACACGGATTAGCTTTAAATTCAAGCGAAACATACGATTTATCGTCATTATCATGCGATACACACGATTTCGATTGAAATTCGTGCGAAATAGCGACTTTAACCAAACGATTTAGCTTCAAATTCATGCGAAATGAACAATTTAGCTTCAGATTCATGCGAAATACACGAATCAGCTTCAAATTCAAGAGAAACATACGATTTAGCTTCAATATCATGCGACACACACGATTTCGATCCAAATTCGTGCGAAATAGCGATTTTGAACACACGATTTGGCTTCAAATTCATGCGATATGAACAATTTAGCTTCAGATTCATGCGAAATACACGGATTAGCTTTAAATCAACGCGAAACATACGATTTATAGTCAATATCATGCGAAACACACGATTTCGATTGATATTCGTGCGAAATAGCGATATTAAACAAACGATTTGGCTTCAAATTCATGCCAAATGAACAATTTAGCTTCAGATTCATGCGAAATACACGCATTAGCTTTAAATCAACGCGAAACATGCGATTTATCGTCAATATCATGCGAAACACACGATTTCGATCCAAATTCGTGCGAAATAGCGATTTTAAACAAACGATTTAGCTTCAAATTTATGCGAAATGAACAATTTAGCTTCAGATTCATGCGAACTACACGTATTAGCTTTAAATTCACGCGAACATACGATTTAGCTTCAATATCATGCGAAACACACGATTTCGATTCATATTCGTGCAAAATAACGATTTTAAACAAACGATTTAGCTTCAAATTTATGCGAAATGAACAATTTAGCTTCAGATTCATGCGAACTACACGGATTAGCTTTAAATTCACGCGAACATACGATTTAGCTTCAATATCATGCGAAACACACGATTTCTATTCAAATTCGTGCAAAATAGCGATTTTAAACAAACGATTGGGTTTCAAATTCAGGCGAAATGAACAATTTAGCTTCAGATTCATGCGAAATACACGGATTAGCTTTAAATCAACGCGAAACATACGATTTATCGTCAATATCATGCGAAACACACGATTTCGATTGAAATTCGTGCGAAATAGCGACTTTAACCAAACGATTTTGCTTCAAATTCATGCGAAATGAACAATTTAGTTCATATTCATGCGAAATACACGGATTAGCTTTAAATCATCGCGAAACATACGATTTAGCTTCAATATCATGCGAAACACACGATTTCGATTGAAATTCGTGCGAAATAGCGATTTTAAACAAACGATTTGGCTTCAAATTCATGCCAAATGTACAATTTAGCTTCAGATTCATGCGAACTACACGGATTGGGTTTAAATCAACGCGAAACATACGATTTAGCTTCAATATCATGCGAAACCCACGATTTCGAATCAAATTCGTGCAAAATAGCGATATTAAACAAACGATTTGGTTTCAAATTCAGGCGAAATGAACAATTTAGCTTCAGATTCATGCGAACTACACGGATTAGCTTTAAATTCACGCGAACATACGATTTAGCTTCAATATCATGCGAAACACACGATTTCTATTCAAATTCGTGCAAAATAGCGATTTTAAACAAACGATTTGGTTTCAAATTCAGGCGAAATGAACAATTTAGCTTCAGATTCATGCGAACTACACGGATTAGCTTTAAATTCACGCGAAACATACGATTTAGCTTCAATATCATGCGAAACACACGATTTCGATTCAAATACGTGCAAAATAGCGATTTTAAACAAACGATTTGGTTTCAATTTCAGGCGAAATGAACAATTTAGCTTCAGAATCATGCGAACTACACGGATTAGGTTTAAATCAACGCGAAGTTTACGATTTAGCTTCAATATCAAGCGAAACACACGATTTCGATTTAAATTCGAGCGAAATAGCGATTTTGAACACACGATTTGGTTTCAAATTCAGGCGAAATGAACAATTTAGCTTCAGATTCGTGCGAACTACACGGATTGGGTTTAAATCAACGCGAAACATACGATTTAGCTTCAATATCATGCGAAACACACGATTTTGAATCAAATTCGTGCAAAATGGCGATATTAAACAAACGATTTGGTTTCAAATTCAGGCGAAATGAACAATTTAGCTTCAGATTCATGCGAACTACACGGATTAGGTTTAAATCAACGCGAAACTTACGATTTAGCTTCAATATCAAGCGAAACACACGTTTTCGATTTAAATTCGAGCGAAATAGCGATTTTTGAACAAACGATTTGGTTTCAAATTCAGGCGAAATGAACAATTTAGCTTCAGATTCATGCGAACTACACGGGTTAGGTTTAAATCAACGCGAAACATATGATTTAGCTTCAATATCATGCGAAACACACGATTTCGAATCAAATTCGTGCAAAATAGCGATATTAAACAAACGATTTGGTTTCAAATTCAGGCGATATGAACAATTTAGCTACAGATTCATGCGAACTACACGGATTAGGTTTAAATCAACGCGAAACTTACGATTTAGCTTCAATATCAAGCGAAACACACGATTTCGATTTAAATTCGGGCGAAATAGCGATTTTGAACAAACGATTTAGCTTCAAATTCATGCGATATGAACAATTTAAATTCACATTCATGCGAACTACACGGATTAGCTTTAAATTCAAGCGAAACATACGATTTATCGTCATTATCATGCGAAACACACGATTTTGATTGAAATTCGTGCGAAATAGCGACTTTAACCAAAACGATTTAGCTTCAAATTCATGCGAAATGAACAATTTAGCTTCAGATTCATGCGAAATACACGTATTAGCTTTAAATCAACGCGAAACATACGATTTATCGTCAATATCATGTGAAACACACGATTTCGATTGAATTTCGTGCGAAATAGCGATTTTAAACAAACGATTTGGCTTCAAATTCATGCCAAATGAACAATTTAGCTTCAGATTCATGCGAAATACACGGATTAGCTTTAAATCAACGCGAAACATACGATGTATCGTCAATATCATGCGAAACACACGATTTCGATTGAAATTCGTGCGAAATAGCGACTTTAACCAAACGATTTTGCTTCAAATTCATGCGAAATGAACAATTTAGTTCATATTCATGAGAAATACACGAATTAACTTCAAATTCAGACGAAACAAACGATTTAACTTCAATATCATGCGAAACACACGATTTCGATTCATATTCGTGCAAAATAACGATTTTAAACAAACGATTTAGCTTCAAATTTATGCGAAATGCACAATTTAGCTTCAGATTCATGCGAACTACACGGATTAGCTTTAAATTCACGCGAAACATACGATTTAGCTTCAATATCATGCGAAACACACGATTTCGATTCAAATTCGTGCATCATAGCGATTTTAAACAAACTGTTTAGCTTCAAATTCATGCGAAATGAACAATTTAGCTTCAGATTCATGCGAACTACACGGATTAGCTTTAAATTCACGCGAAACATACGATTTAGCTTCAATATCATGCGGAACACACGATTTCGATTTAAAGTCGAGCGAAATAGCGATTTTAACCATACGATTTTGCTTCAAATTCAGGCGAAATGAACAATTTAGCTTCAGATTCCATGCGAACTACACGGATTAGCTTTAAATTCACGCGAAACATACGATTTAGCTTCAATATCATGCGAAACACACGATTTCGATTGAAATTCGTGCGAAATAGCGATTTTATACATACGATTTAGCTTCAAGTTCATGCGAAATGAACAATTCACCTCCAGATTCATGCGAAATGCACGAAATAGCTTTAAACCAACGCGAAACATACGATTTAGTTTCAATATCATGCGAAACACGATTTCGCTTCAAATTAGTGCGAAATAGCTTTTTTAAACAAACGATTTAGCTTCAAATTCATGCGAAATGAACAATATAGCTTCAGATTCATGCGAAATGCACGGATTAGCTTTAAATTCAAGCGAAACATACGATTTATTGTCAATATCATGCGAAACACACGATTTCGAATCAAATTCGTGCAAAATAGCGATTTTAAACAAACGATTTGGTTTCAAATTCAGGCGAAATGAACAATTTAGCTTCAGATTCATGCGAACTACACGGATTAGCTTTAAATTCACGCCGAAACATACGATATAGCTTCAATATCATGCGAAACACACGATTTCGATTCAAATTCGTGCAAAATAGCGATTTTAAACAAACGATTTGGTTTCAAATTCAGGCGAAATGAACAATTTAGCTTCAGATTCATGCGAACTACACGGATTAGGTTTAAATCAACGCGAAACTTACGATTTATCGTCAATATCATGCGATATACACGATTTCGCTTCAAATTCGTGCGAAATAGCGATTTTAAACAAACGATTTAGCTTCAAATTCATGCGATATGGACAATTTAACTTCAGATTCATGCGAAATACACAAATTAGCTTTAAATCATCGCGAAACATACGATTTATCGTCAATATCATGCGAAACACACGATTTCGCTTCAAATTCGTGCGTAATAGCGATTTTAAAACAAACGATTTAGCTTCAAATTCATTGGGAAATGGACAATTTAGCTTCAGATTCATGCGAAATGCACGGATTAGCTTTAAATTCAAGCGAAACATACGATTTATTGTCAATATCATGCGAAACACACGATTTCGATTCAAATTCGTGCAAAATTGCGATTTTAAACAAACGATTTGGTTTCAAATTCAGGCGATATGAAAAATTTAAATTCACATTCATGCGAAATACACGAATTAGCTTTAAATAAACGCGAAGCATACGATTTAGCATCAATATCATGCGAAACAAACGATTTCGATTGAAATTCGTGCGAAATAACGATTTTAAACAAACGATTTAGCTTCAAATTCATGCGATATGAACAATTTAACTTCAGATTCATGCGAAATACAGAAATTAGCTTTAAATTAACGCGAAACATACGATTTATCGTCAATATCATGCGAAACACACGATTTCGATTGAAATTGGTGCGAAATATCGATTTTAAACAAACGATTTGGCTTCAAATTCATGCCAAATGAACAATTTAGCTTCAGATTCATGCGAAATACACGGATTAGCTTTAAATCAACGCGAAACATACGATTTAGCTTCAATATCATGCGAAACACACGATTTCGAATCAAATTCGTGCAAAATAGCGATTTTAAACAAACGATTTAGCTTCAAATACATGCGAAATGAACAATTTAGCTTCTGATTCATGCGAACTACACGGATTAGTTTTAAACTCACGCGAAGCATACGATTTAGCTTCAATATCATGCGAAACACACGATTTCGATTTAAATTCGAGCGAAATAGCGATTTTGAACACACGATTTGGCTTCAAATTCATGCGATATGAAAAATTTAAATTCACATTCATGCGAAATACACGAATTAGCTTTAAATAAACGCGAAGCATACGATTTAGCATCAATATCATGCGAAACAAACGATTTCGATTGAAATTGGTGCGAAATAACGATTTTAAACAAACGATTTAGCTTCAAATTCATGCGATATGAACAATTTAACTTCAGATTCATGCGAAATACACAAATTAGCTTTAAATTAACGCGAAACATACGATTTATCGTCAATATCATGCGAAACACACGATTTCGATTGAAATTGGTGCGAAATATCGATTTTAAACAAACGATTTAGCTTCAAGTTCATGCGATATGAACAATTTAACTTCAGATTCATGAGAAATACACGAATTAACTTCAAATTCAGACGAAACAAACGATTTAACTTCAATATCATGCGAAACACACGATTTCGATTCATATTCGTGCAAAATAACGATTTTAAACAAACGATTTAGCTTCAAATTCAGGCGAAATGAACAATTTAGCTTCAGATTCATGCGAACTACACGGATTAGCTTTAAATTCACGCGAAACATACGATTTAGCTTCAATATCATGCGAAACACACGATTTCGATTGAAATTCGTGCGAAATAGCGATTTTATACAAACGATTTAACTTCAAGTTCATGCGAAATGAACAATTCACCTCCAGATTCATGCGAAATGCACGAATTAGCTTTAAACCAACGCGAAACATACGATTTAGTTTCAATATCATGCGAAACACACGATTTCGCTTCAAATTAGTGCGAAATAGCTTTTTTAAACAAACGATTTAGCTTCAAATTCATGCGAAATGAACAATATAGCTTCAGATTCATGCGAAATGCACGGATTAGCTTTAAATTCAAGCGAAACATACGATTTATTGTCAATATCATGCGAAACACACGATTTCGAATCAAATTCGTGCAAAATAGCGATTTTAAACAAACGATTTGGTTTCAAATTCAGGCGAAATGAACAATTTAGCTTCAGATTCATGCGAACTACACGGATTAGGTTTAAATCAACGCGAAACTTACGATTTATCATCAATATCATGCGATATACACGATTTCGCTTCAAATTCGTGCGAAATAGCGATTTTAAACAAACGATTTAGCTTCAAATTCATGCGATATGGACAATTTAACTTCAGATTCATGCGAAATACACAAATTAGCTTTAAATCATCGCGAAACATACGATTTATCGTCAATATCATGCGAAACACACGATTTCGCTTCAAATTCGTGCGAAATAGCGATTTTAAACAAACGATTTAGCTTCAAATTCATGGGAAATGGACAATTTAGCTTCAGATTCATGCGAAATGCACGGATTAGCTTTAAATTCAAGCGAAACATACGATTTATTGTCAATATCATGCGAAACACACGATTTCGATTCAAATTCGTGCAAAATTGCGATTTTAAACAAACGATTTGGTTTCAAATTCAGGCGAAATGAACAATTTAGCTTCAGATTCATGCGAACTACACGGATTAGCTTTAAATTCACGCGAAACATACGATTTAGCTTCAATATCATGCGAAACACACGATTTCGATTCAAATTCGTGCAAAATAGCGATTTTAAACAAACGATTTGGTTTCAAATTCAGGCGAAATGAACAATTTAGCTTCAGATTCATGCGAACTACACGGATTAGGTTTAAATCAACGCGAAACTTACGATTTATCGTCAATATCATGCGATATACACGATTTCGCTTCAAATTCGTGCGAAATAGCGATTTTAAACAAACGATTTAGCTTCAAATTCATGCGATATGGACAATTTAACTTCAGATTCATGCGAAATACACAAATTAGCTTTAAATCATCGCGAAACATACGATTTATCGTCAATATCATGCGAAACACACGATTTCGCTTCAAATTCGTGCGAAATAGCGATTTTAAACAAACGATTTAGCTTCAAATTCATGGGAAATGGACAATTTAGCTTCAGATTCATGCGAAATACACGGATTAGCTTTAAATCATCGCGAAACATACGATTTAGCTTCAATATCATGCGAAACACATGATTTCGAATCAAATTCGTGCAAAATAGCGATTTTAAACAAACGATTTAGCTTCAAATCCATGCGAAACACAATATTGAGGTGCAAATCAGTGCGAAGTAGAAGGCTCAGGTTCAAAGCCATGCGATTCAAATGGTTCATCTTCAAATACTTGTAAAAGACATGATTTAGCTTCAACTGCATGCGAAACAAACGAGTTACCTTCAAATCCACGCGAAACACATGATTTAGCTTCAAATCAATGCGATGTAGAAGGCTTAGCTTCAAATCCATGCAAAACACGTGATTTAGGATCCAATCAATGCGAAGTAGAAGGCTTAGCTTCAAATCTATGCGGAACAAAGGGATTAGTTTCAGATACTTACGATATACATAATTTGGCTTCAACTGCATGCGAAATCAACGAGTTAGCTTGAAGTCCACGCGAAACAATTGATTTAGATTCAAATCAATGATATGTATAAGGTTTAGCTTCAAATCTGCGCGTTATAAATGATTTAGCTTCAAATACTTGCGATAAAAGTGATATAGCTTCAAATGCTGACGAAACAGACGAGTTAGCTTCAAATCCATGAGAAACACATGATTTAGCTTCAAATCAATGCGAAGTAGAGGGCTTAGCTTCAAATCCATGCGAAACGAATGATTTAGCGTCAAATACTTGCGAATGTAAGTTATACAGCTTCGAATGTATGCGAAACAAACGAGTTAGCTTCAAATACTTGCGATATAAATGAAGTAGGTTCAAAAGCTGGAAAAACGAACGAGTCAGATTCAAATCCATGCGGAACACATGATGTAGATGCAAATCAATGCGACGTAGAAGTCTTAGCTCCAAATCCATGCGAAACAAATGATTTAGCTTCAAATACTTGCGAATATAAGGGATATGGATTTCTACTGCAGACGTAACAAACGAGTTTGCTTCAAATCCATGCGAAACATATGATTTAGCTTCAAATACTTGCGATATAAGTGATATAGCTTCAAATGCAGACGAATCAAACGAGTTAGCTTCAAAACCCATGCGATATACATGATTTAGCTTCAAATAAATGCGAAACTCATGATTTAGCTTCAAATCAATGCGAACTAGATGTCTCAGCTTCAAATCCATGCGAAACAAATGATTTAGCTTCAATGCAATGCTAAGTAGAAGGCTTATCTTCAAATCCATGCGAAACGAACGATTTAGCTTTAAATACTTGCGAATATAAGTGATATAGCTTCAACTACAGGCTACACAAACGAGTTAGATTCAAATCCATGAGAAACACATGATTTAGCTTCAAATCAATGCGACGTAGAAGGCTTAGCTCCAAATCCATGCGAATCGAATGATTTAGCTTCAAATACTTGCGAATATAAGGGATACAGCTTCAAATGCATGCGAAACAAACGAGTTAGCTTCAAATACTTGCGATATAAATGAAACAGCTTCAAATGCAGACAAAACAAACGCGTTAGCTTCACATCCGTGCGAAACACATGATTTAGATTCACATCCGTGCGAAACACATGATTTAGCTTCATATCCATTAGAAACACATGATTTAGCTTCAAATCAATGCGAAGTAGAAGGCTTATCTTCAAATCCATGCGAAACGAATGATTTAGCTGTAAATACTTGCGAATATAAGTGATATAGCTTCAACTACAGGCGACACAAACGAGTTAGATTCAAATCCATGCGAAACACATGATTTAGCTTCAAATCAATGCGATGTAGAAGGTTTCGCTTCAAATCTGTGCGAAACAAATGATTTAGCTTCAAATACTCTCGATATTAGTGATATAGCTTCAAATGCAGAAGAAACAATCGAGTTAGCTACTAATCCATGTGAAACACATGATTTAGCTTCTAATCAATGCGAAGTAGAAGGCTTAGCTTCAAATCTATGCGGAACAAAGGGATTAGTTTCAGATACTTACGATATACATAATTTGGCTTCAACTGCATGCGTAATCAAAGAGTTAGCTTCAAGTCCACGCGAAACACTTGATTTAGATTCAAATCAATGATATGTAGAAGGTTTAGCTTCAAATCTGCGCGTTATAAATGATTTAGCTTCAAATACTTGCGATAAAAGTGATATAGCTTCAAATGCTGACGAAACAAACGAGTTAGCTTCAAATCCATGTGAAACAAATCATTTAGCTCCAAATCCATGCGAAACATATGATTTAGCTGCAAATCTATGCGATGTAGAAGGTCTAGCTTCAAATCCATGCGAAACAAATGATTTAGCTTCAATTACTTGCAATATAAGTGATATAGCTTCAAATGCAGGCGAAACAGAAGAGTTAGCTTCAAATCCATGCGAAACACATGATTAGTCTTCAAATCAAAGCGAAGTAGAAGGATTAGCTTCAAATCCATGCCAAACGAATGATTTAGCTTCTAATACTTGCGGTATGAATGAAATAGTTTCAAATGCAGGCGAAGAAAACGGGTTAGCTTCAAATCCATGCAAAACACATGATTTAGCTTCCAATCTATGCGAAACACATGATTTAGCTTCTGATCAATGCGAAGTATAAGGATCAGCTTCAAATCCAAGCGAAACACATGATTTATCTTCAAAACAATGCGAATTAGAAGGCTTAGCTTCAAATACATGAGAAATAATTGATTTAGCTTCAGGCACTTGCGGTATAAGCGATATAGCTTCAAATGCAGGGGAAACAAACGAGTTAGCTTCAAATCCATGCAGAATACATGATTAAGCTTCAACTCAATACGAAGTAGAAGGCTTAGCTTCAAATCCAAGCGAAACACATGATTTAGCTTCAAATCAGATCGAAGTAGAAGGCTTAGCTTCAAATCCATGCGATACGCATGATTTAGATTCAAATCAATGCGAAGTAGAAGGATTAGCTTCAAATCCATGCGAATCAAATGATTTAGGTTCAAATCAATAAGATGTAGAAGGTTTAGCTCCAAATCAATGCTATGTAGAAGGTTTAGCTTCAAATCCATGCGAAACAAATGGTCTAGCTACAAATAATTGTGATATACGTTATTTAGATTTAACTGCATGCGCAACGAACGAGTTAGCTTCAAATCCGGTCGAAACACATGATTTAGCTGCAAATAAATATGATGTAGAAGGTTTAGCTTCAAATCAATGCTATGTAGAAGGTTTGGCTTCAAATCCATGCGAAACAAATGATTTAGCATCAGATACTTGCGATATAAGTGATATAGCTTCAAATACAGGAGAAACAAACGAGTTAGCTTCAAATCCATGCAAAACAGACGATTTAGCTTCAATTCAATGCCAAGTAGAAGGCTTAGCTTCAAATCCATGCGAATCAATTGTTTAGCTGCAAATACTTGTGATATACATGATTTACCTTCAACTGCATGCGACGCAAACGAGTTAGCTTCAAATCCATGCGAAACACATGATTCAGCAGCAAATCAATGCGATGTAGAACGTTTAGCTTCAAATCCATGCCAAACACATGATTTAGCTTCAAATCCATGGGATGTAGAAGGTTTAGCTTCAAATCCATGAGAAACAAATGATTTAGCTTCAGATACTTGCGATATAAGTGATATAGCTTCAAAAGCTGGTGGAACGAACGAGGTAGCTTCAAATCCATGCGAAACAAATGATTTAGCTTCAAATCAATGCGAAGTAGAGGGATTAGCTCCAAATCCATGCAAAACACATATGATTTAGCTTCAAATACTTGCGATATAAATGAAGTAACTTCAAATGCAGAGGATACAATCAAGTTAGCTTCAAATCCATGCAAAACACATGATGAAGCTTCAAATCCAAGGGAAACACATGATTTCACTTCAAACCAATGCGAAGTAAAAGGGTTAGCTTCAAATCCATGCGAAACGAATGATTTAGCATCAAATACTTCCGAATATAAGTGATATAGCTTCAAATGCAGGCGAAACAAACGAGTTAGCTTCAGATCCATGCGAAATACATGATTTAGCTTCAAATCAATTCGAAGTAGAAGGCTTTGCTTCAAATCCAAACGAGACACATGATTTAGCTTCAAATCAGTGCGAAGTAGAAGGCTCAGCTTCAAATCGATGCGAATCTAATAGTCCGGCTTCAAATTCTTGTGAAATACATGATTTAGCTTCAACTGCATGTGAAACAAACGTGTTAGCTTTAAATCCAAGCGAAACAGATGATTTAGATTCAAATCAATGCGAAGTAGAAGGCGTAGCTTCAAATCCGTGCGGAACATATGGTTATGCTTCAAAAACTTGTGATATAAGTGATATAGATTCAATATGCAGGTGAAACGAACGAGATAGCTTCAAATCCATGCAAAACACATGACTAAGCTTCAAAACAATGCCAAGTATAAGGCTTAGCTTCAAATCCATGCGAAAGACACGATTTAGCTTCAAATCAATGCGATGTAGAAGGTTTAGATTCAAATCCATGCGAAACAAATGATTTAGCTTCAGATACTTGCGATATAAGTGATATAGCTTCAAAAGCTGGAGGAACAAACGAGGTAGCTTCAAATCCATGCGAAACAAATGATTTAGCTTCAAATCAATGCGAAGTAGAGGGATTAGCTCCAAATCCATGCGAAACACATATGATTTAGCTTCAAATACTTGCGATATAAATGAAGTAACTTCAAATGCAGAGGATACAATCAAGTTAGCTTCAGATCCATGCAAAACACATGATTAAGCTTCAAATCCATGGGCAACACATGATTTAGGTTCATTGTCATGGTAAACACATGATTTAGCTTCACATACATGCGAAACAAATGGTTTAGATTCAAATACTTGTGATATACATGATTTACCTTCAACTGCATGCGACGCAAACGAGTTAGCTTCAAATCCATGCGAAACACATGATTCAGCAGCAAATCAATGCGATGTAGAACGTTTAGCTTCAAATCCATGCCAAACACATGATTTAGCTTCAAATCCATGGGATGTAGAACGTTTAGCTTCAAATGCATGAGAAACAAATGATTTAGCTTCAGATACTTGCGATATAAGTGATATAGCTTCAAAAGCTGGTGGAACAAACGAGGTAGCTTCAAATCCATCCGAAACAAATGATTTAGCTTCAAATCAATGCGAAGTAGAGGGATTAGCTCCAAATCCATGCAAAACACATATGATTTAGCTTCAAATACTTGCGATATAAATGAAGTAACTTCAAATGCAGAGGATACAATCAAGTTAGCTTCAAATCCATGCAAAACACATGATGAAGCTTCAAATCCAAGGGAAACACATGATTTAACTTCAAACCAATGCGAAGTAAAAGGGTTAGCTTCAAATCCATGCGAAACGAATGATTTAGCATCAAATACTTCCGAATATAAGTGATATAGCTTCAAATGCAGGCGAAACAAACGAGTTAGCTTCAGATCCATGCGAAATACATGATTTAGCTTCAAATCAATTCGAAGTAGAAGGCTTTGCTTCAAATCCAAACGAGACACATGATTTAGCTTCAAATCAGTGCGAAGTAGAAGGCTCAGCTTCAAATCGATGCGAATCTAATAGTCCGGCTTCAAATTCTTGTGAAATACATGATTTAGCTTCAACTGCATGTGAAACAAACGTGTTAGCTTCAAATCCAAGCGAAACAGATGATTTAGATTCAAATCAATGCGAAGTAGAAGGCGTAGCTTCAAATCCGTGCGGAACATATGGTTATGCTTCAAAAACTTGTGATATAAGTGATATAGATTCAATATGCAGGTGAAACGAACGAGATAGCTTCAAATCCATGCAAAACACATGATTAAGCTTCAAAACAATGCCAAGTAGAAGGCTTAGCTTCAAATCCACGCGAAACACATGATTTAGCTTCAAATCAAATTGATGTAGAAGGTTTAGCTTCAAATCCCATGCGAATAAAATGGTTTAGCTACAAATACTTGTGATATGCAATATTTAGCGACAACTGCATGCGAAACAAACGAGTTACCTTCAAATCCTCGCGAAACACATGATTTAGCTTCAAATCAATGCGATGTAGAAGGTTTAGCTTCAAATCCATGCGAAACAAATGATTTAGCTTCAAATCAATGCGAAGTAGAAGGCTTAGCTTCAAATCCATGCGAAACAAATGGTTTAGCTACAAATACTTGTGATATACATTATTTAGCTACAAATGCATGCGAAACAAACAAGTTAGCTTCAAATCCATGCGAAACACATGATTTAGCTTCAAATCAATGCGATGTTGAAGGTTTAGCTTCAAATCCATGCGACACATATGATTTAGCTTCAAATACTTGCGATAAAAGTGATATAGCTTCAAAAGCTTTAGGAACAAACGAGGTAGCTTCAATTCCATGCGAAACAATTGATTTAGCTTCAAATCAATGCGAAGTAGAAGGCTTAGCTTCAAATCCATGCGAAACAAATGGTTTAGCTACAAAGGCTTGTAATATAAATTACTTAGCCACAAACTGCATGCGAAACAAACCAGTTAGCTTCAAATCAATGTTAAACACACGATTTAGCTTCAAATCAAAACGAAGTAGAAGACTTAGCTTCAAATCCATGCGAAACAAATATGGTTTGGCTTCAAATTCTTGCGATATAAATGAAGTAACTTCAAATGCAGAGGATACAATCAAGTCAGCTTCAAAACCATGCAAAACACATGATTAAGCTTCAAATCCATGGGCAACAAATGATTTAGGTACATTGTCATGGTAAACACATGATTTAGCTTCACATAAATGCGAAACAAATGGTTTAGCTTCAAATACTTGTCATATACATGATATAGCTTCAACTGCATGCGAAACAAACGAGTTACCTTCTAATCCACGCAAAACACATGATTTAGCTTTATATGAATTCGAAGTAGAAAGCTTAGATTCAAATCCATGCGACACATCTGATTGAGCATCAAATACTTGCGATATAAATGATATAGCTTCAAATGCAGACGACACAAATGATTTAGCTTCAAATCCAAGCGAAACACATGATTTAGCTTCAAATCAATGCGATGTAAAAGGTTTAGCTTTAAATATTTGCGAAACAAATGATTTAGCTTCAAATACTTGTGATATACATGACTTCGCTTCAACTGGATGCGAGACAAACGAGTTAGCCCCAAATCCAAGCGAAACACATTATATAACTTCAAATCAATGCGGAGTAGAAGGCTTAGCTTCAAATCATTGCGAAGCAACTGGTTTATCTTCAAATACTTGCGATATAAGTGATATAGATTCAACTGCATGCGAAACAAACGTGTCAGTTTCAAATCCATGCGAAACACATGATTTAGCTTGATAGGAATGCGAAGTAGAAGGCTTAGCTTCAAATCAATGCGAAGCAACTGGTTTATCTTCAAATACTTGTGATATTCATGATTGCACTTCTACTGCAAACGAATCAAACGAGTCAGCTTCAAAATCCATGCGAAACACATGATTTAGGTTCAAAACAATACGAAGTAGAAGACTTGGCTTCAAATCCGTTCGAAACAAATGATTTAGGTTCAGATACTTGCGATATCAGTGATGTAGCTTCAAATGCAGGCGAAACAAATGAGTTAGCTTCAAATCTATGCGAAACGCATGGTTTAGCTTCAAATCAACGCGAAGTAGAAGGCTAAGCTTCATATACATGAGAAACAAAAGATTTAGCTTAGGATAATTGCGATATAAGCGATATAGCTCCACATGCAGCCGAAACAAACGAGTTAGCTTCAAATACATGAGAAACACATGATTTTGCTCCAAAAAAATGCGAAGTAGAGGGCTTAGCTTCAAATCCAAGCGCAACAAATGGTTTAGTTTCAAAATACTTGTGATATACATGACTAAGCTTCAACTGCATGCGAAACTAACGAGTGAGCTTCAAATGCAAGCGAAGTAGAAGGCTTGGCTTCAAATCCATGCGAAACGAATTATTTAGCTTCGAATTCTTGCCTTATAAATGAAATTGCTTCAAATGCAGGCGAAACAAATGAGTTAGCATCAAATCCAAACGAAACACTTGATTTAGCTTCAAATCAATGCGATGTAGATGGATTAGCTTCAAGTCCATGTGAAACAAATGATTTAGCTTCAGATACTTGCGCTATAAATGATATAGCTTCAAATGCAGCCGGAAGAAACGAGTTAGCTACAAATCCATGTGAAACACATGATTAAGCTGCAAACCAATGCGATGTAGAAGGCTTAGCTTCAAATTCATGCGAAACAAATGGTTTAGCTTCAGATACTTGTGATAAACATGATTTATATTCAACTCCATGCGAAGCAAACGAATTAGCTTCAAAACAAAGCGATACACGTGATTTAGCTTCAAATCAATGCGAAGTAGAAGGCTTAGCTTCAAATCAATGCGATACATAAGATTTAGCTTCAAATCAATGCGATGTATAAGGTTCTGCTTCAAATCCAGGCGACACAAATGATATAGCTTCAAATACTTGCGATATAAATGATATAGCTTCATATGCAGGCGAAACGAACGAGTTAGCTTCAACTCCATGCGATACACATGGTTTAGCTGCAAATCAATGCGACGTAGAAGGTTTAGCTTCATATCCATGCAAAACAAACGATTTAGCATCAGATACTTGCGATATAACAGATATAGCTGCAAATGCAGACGAATCAAACGAGTTAGCTGCAAAATCCATGCGATACACATGATTTAGCTTCAAATCAATGAGAAGTAGAAGGCTTAGCTTCAAATCCAAGCGAAACGAATGATTTAGCGTCAAATACTTGCGAATATGAGGGATACAGCTTCAAATGTATGCGAAACAAACGACTTAGCTTCAAATACTTGCGATATAAATGCAGTAGGTTCAAAAGCAGGAACAACAAACAAGTTATATTCAAATCAAAGCGAAACGCATGATTTAGCTTCATATCAATGCGAAGTAGAAGGCTTAGCTTCAAATCCATTCGAAACAAATGATTTAGCTTAAAATACTTGCGGTATAAATGAAGTAGCTTCAAATGCGTGCAAAACAAACGAGTTAAATTCAAATCCAAGCGAAACACATGATTTAGCTTCAAATCAATGCGAAGTAGAAGGCTTAGCTCCAAATCCTTGCGAAACAAACGAGTTAGCTTCAAATACATGCGAAACACACGATTTAGTTTCAAATCAATGCGATGTAGAAGGTTTAGCTTCAAATCCATGCCAAACACATGATTTAGCTTCAAATCCATGGGATGTAGAAGGTTTAGCTTCAAATCCATGCGACACAAATGATTTAGCTTCAAATACTTGCGATATAAGTGATATAGATTCAAGTGCAGGCGAAACAAACGAGATAGCTTCAAATCCAAGCGACACAAATGATTTAGCTTCAGATACTTGCGATATAAGTGATTTAGCTTCAACTGCACAGGAAACAACCGAGCTAGCTCCAAAACCAAGGGAAACACATAATTTTGCTTCAAATCAATGCGAAGTTCAAGGCTTAGCATCAAATCCATGCGAAATAAATGAGTTACCTTCAAATCAAAGCGAAGTTGAAGCCTTAGCTTCAAATCAATGCGAAGCAACTGGTTTATCTTCAAATACTTGAGATATAAATGATATAGTTACAAATGCAGGCGAAACAAAAGCGTTAGCTTGAAATCCATGGAAACACATGATTTAGTTTCAAATCAATGCGAAGTAGAAGTCTTATCTTCGAATCCATGCGAAACAAATGGTTTTGCTTCAAATACTTGTGACATACATGATTTAGCTTCAACTGCATGCGAAACAAATGAGTAAGCTTTAAATCCATGCGAAACACATGATTTAGCTTCTAATCAATGCGAGGTAGAAGGTGTAGCTTCAAATCCAAGCGAAACACATGATTTAGCTTCAAATCAGTGCGAAGTAGAAGGCTTACCTTCAAATCCATGCGAATCAAATAGTTCGGCTTCAAATACGTGTGAAATACATGATTAAACTTCAACTGCATGCGAAGCAAACGAGTTAGCTAGAAATCCATGTGAAACACATGATTTAGATTCAAATTCATCCGAAACACATGGTTCAGCATCATATTCTTGCGAAACAAATAGGTTAGATACAGATACTTGTGATAAACATGATTTAGCTTCAACTGCATGCGAAACAAACGAGTTAACTTCAAATCCAAGGGAAACACATGATTTAGCTTCAATTCAATGCAATGTAGTAGGTTTTGCTTCAAATCCATGCGACACATATGATTTAGCTTCATATGCAGGCGAAACGAACGAGTTAGCTTCAACTCCATGCGATGCACATGATTTTGATGCAAATCAATGCGACGTAGCAGGTTTAGCTCCAAATCCATGCAAAACAAATGACTTAGCTGCAAATCAATGCGATGTAGAAGGTTTAGCTTCAAATCCATGCGTAACACATAATTTACCTTCAAATCAATTCGAAGTACAAGGCTTAGATTCAAATCCATGCGAAACAAATTGTTTAGCTACAAATACTTGTGTTATACGTTATTCCGATTCAACGGCATGCACAACAAACGAGTCAGCATCAAATACATGCGAAACACATGATTTCGCAGCAAATCAATGCGATGTAGAAGGTTTAGCTTCAAATCCATGCGAAACACATTATTTAGCTGCAAATCAGTGCGAAGTAGAAGGCTCAGGTTCAAATCCATGCGATTCAAATGCTTCATATTCAAATACTTGTGAAAGACATGATTTAGCTTCAACTGCATGCGAAACAAACGAGTTAGCTTCAAATCAATGCGATGTAGAAAGTTTAGCTTCAAATCCATGCGAAAGACATGATTTAGCTTCAATTCAGTGCGTTCTAGGAGGCTTAGCATCAAAACCCATGCGAAACAAACGAGTTAGCTTCAAATCTATGCGAAACACATGATTTAGCTTCAAATCAATACGACGTAGAAGGCTCAGGTTCAAATCCATGCGATTCAAATGATTCATCTTCAAATGCTTGTGAAAGACGTGGTTTAGGTTCAACTGCATGCGAAACAAACGAGTTAGCTTCAAGTCCATGTGAAACACATGATTTAGCTTCAAATCTATGCAATGTAGAAGGTTTAGCTTCAAATCCATGCAGAACACGTGATTTAGCTTTCAATTAATGCGAAGTAGAAGGCTTAGTTTCAAATCCATGCGAATCAAATGGATTAGCTTCAAATACTTGTGATATACGTTATTTAGATTTAACTGCATGCGCAACGAACTAGTTAGCTTCAAATCCATGCGAAACACACGATTTAGCTTCAAATCAATACGAAGTAGAAGGTTTAGCTTCAAATCCATGCGAAGCAAATGATTTAGCTTCAAACACTTGGGGTATAAGTGATATAGCTTCAAATGCTGGAGGAACAAACGAGGTAGCTTCAATTCTATGTGAAACAAATGACTTAGCTTCAAATCAATGCGAAGTAGAAGGCTTAGCTTCAAATCCATGCGAATCAAATGATTTAGCTTCAAATACTTGTGATATACATGATATAGCTTCAAATACTTGTGATATACATGATATAGCTTCAAATGCAGGCGGAAAAAACGAGTTAGCTTCAAATCAATGCGAAAGACATGATTCAGCTTCAAATCAGTGCGTTCTAGGAGGCTTAGCATCAAAATCCATGCGAAACAAACGAGTTAGCTTCACATACATGCGAAAAACATAATTTAGCTTCAAATCAATGCGATGTAGAAGGTTTAGCTTCAAATCCAAGCGAAACACATGATTTAGCTTCAAATCCATGGGATGTAGAAGGTTTAGCTTCAACTCCATGCGAACCACATTATTTAGGTGCAAATCAGTGCGAAGTAGAAGGCTCAGGTTCAAAGCCATGCGATTCATATGGTTCATCTTCAAATACTTGTGAAAGACATGATTTAGCTTCAACTGCGTGCGAAACAAACGAGTTACCTTCAAATGCACGAGAAACACATGATTTAGCTTCAAATCAATGCGATGTAGACGGTTAGCATCAAATCCAAACGAAACACACGATTTAGCTTCAAATACTTGCGATATAAGTGATGTAGATTCAACTGCAGGCGAAATGAACGAGTTAGCTTCAAATCCATGCGAAACACATGATTTAGCTGCAAATCAATGCGATGTAGGAAGTTTAGCTTCAAATCCATGCGATACACTAGATTTACCTTCAAATCAATGCGATGTAGAAGGTTTAGCTTCAAATCCAAGCGAAACACATGATTTAGCTTCAAATACTTGCGATATAAGTGATATAGTTTCAAATGCAGGCGAAACGAACGAGTTAGCTTCAAATCCATGCGAAACACATGATTCAGCTGCAAATCAATGCGATGTAGAAGGTTTAGATTCAAATCCATGCCAAACACATGATTTAGCTTCAAATCCATGGGATCTAGAAGGTTTAGCTTCAAATCCATGCGAAACACATTATTTAGGTGTAAATCTGTGCGAAGTAGAAGGCTCAGATTCAAAGCCATGCGATTCAAATGGTTCATCTTCAAATACTTGTGAAAGACATGATTTAGCTTCAACTGCATGCGAAACAAACGAGTTACCTTCAAATCCACGCGAAACACATGAATTGGTTCAAATGAATGCGATGTAGAAGGTTTAGCTTCAAATCCAAGCGAAACACATCATTTAGCTTCAAATACTTGCGATATAAGTGATATAGATTCAAATACAGGCGAAACGAACGAGTTAGCTTCAAATCCATGCGAAACACATGATTCATTTGCAAATCAGTGCGATGTAGAAGGTTCAGCTTCAAATCCATGCGAAACACGTGATTTAGCTTCCAATTAATGCGAAGTAGAAGGCTTAGCTTCAAATCCATGCGAAACATATGGTTTAGCTTCAAATACTTGTGATATACGTTATTTAGATTTATCTGTATGCGCAACGAACGAGTTAGCTTCAAATCCATGCGAAACACATGATTTAGCTGCAAATCAATGCGATGTAGAAAGTTTAGCTTCAAATCCTTGCGAAACAAATGATTGAGCTTCAAACACTTGGGATAAATGTGATATAGCTTCAACTGCATGCGAAACAAACGAGTTACCTTCAAATCCACGCGAAACACATGAATTAGTTCAAATGAATGCGATGTAGAAGGTTTAGCTGCAAATCCAAGCGAAACACATGATTTAGCTTCAAATACTTCCGATATAAGTGATATAGATTCAAATACAGGCGAAACGAACGAGTTAGCTTCAAATCCATGCGAAACAAATGCTTTAGCTTCAAATACTTGCGATATAAATGATATAGCTTCAAATACAGGAGAAACAAGCGAGTTAGCTTCAAATCCATGCAAAACGCATGATTCAGCTGCAAATCAATGCGATGTAGAAGGTTTAGCTTCAAATCCATGCCAAACACATGATTTTGCTTCAAATCCATGGGATGTAGAAGGTTTAGCTTCAAATCCATGCGAAACACATTATTTAGGTGCAAATCAGTGCGAAGTAGAAGGCTCAGGTTCAAAGCCATGCGATTCAAATGGTTCATCTTCAAATACTTGTGAAAGACATGATTTAGCTTCAACTGCATGAGAAACAAACGAGTTACTTTCAAATCCACGCGAAACACATGATTTAGCTTCAAATCAATGCGTAGTAGCAGGTTTAGCTTGAAATCCATGCGAAACAAATGATTGAGCTTCCTACACTTGGGATATAGGTGATATAGCTTCAACTGCATGCGAAACAAATGACTTGCATTAAAATCCAAGCGAAACACATAATTTAGCTTCAAATCAATGCGATGTAGAAGGCTTAGCATCAAATCCATGCAAAACACGTGATTTAGGATCCAATCAATGCGAAGTAGAAGGCTTAGCTTCAAATCCATGCGAAACAAATGCTTTAGCTTCAAACACTTGCGATATAAATGATATAGCTTCAAATGCAGGAGAAACAAACGAGTTAGCTTCAAATCCATGCAAAACACACGATTTAGCTTCAATTCAATGCCAAGTAGAAGGCTTAGCTTCAAATCCAGGCGAATCAATTGTTTAGGTGCAAATACTTGTGATATACATGATTTAGTTTCAACTGCATGCGAAACAAACGAGTTAGCTTCAAATCCATTCGAAACACAATATTTAGCGTCAAATCAATGCGAAGTAGAAGGCTGAGATTCAAATCCATGCGATACAAATGGTTTAGCTTCAAATACTTGTGATATACATGATTTAGCTTCAACTGCATTCGAAGCAAACGAGTTAGTTCCGAATTCACGCGAAACACATGATTTAGCTTCAAATCAGTGCGAAGTAGAAGGCTTAGCTTCAAATCCATGCGAATCTAATGGTTCGGCTTCAAATACTTGTGAAATGCATGATTTAGCTTCAACTGCATGCGAAAAAACGAGTTACATTCTACTCCACGCGAAACACATAATTTAGCTTCAAATCAATGCGAAGTAGCAGGTATAGCTTCAAATCCATGCGAAACACATGATTCAGCTGCAAATCAATGCGATGTAGAAGGTTTAGCTTCAAATCCATGCCAAACACATGATTTAGCTTCAAATCCATGGGATGTAGAAGGCTTAGCTTCAAATCCATGCAAAACACGTGATTTAGGATCCAATCAATGCGAAGTAGAAGGCTTAGCTTCAAATCTATGCGGAACAAAGGGATTAGTTTCAGATACTTACGATATACATAATTTGGCTTCAACTGCATGCGAAATCAACGAGTTAGCTTGAAGTCCACGCGAAACAATTGATTTAGATTCAAATCAATGATATGTATAAGGTTTAGCTTCAAATCTGCGCGTTATAAATGATTTAGCTTCAAATACTTGCGATAAAAGTGATATAGCTTCAAATGCTGACGAAACAGACGAGTTAGCTTCAAATCCATGAGAAACACATGATTTAGCTTCAAATCAATGCGAAGTAGAGGGCTTAGCTTCAAATCCATGCGAAACGAATGATTTAGCGTCAAATACTTGCGAATGTAAGTTATACAGCTTCGAATGTATGCGAAACAAACGAGTTAGCTTCAAATACTTGCGATATAAATGAAGTAGGTTCAAAAGCTGGAAAAACGAACGAGTCAGATTCAAATCCATGCGGAACACATGATGTAGATGCAAATCAATGCGACGTAGAAGTCTTAGCTCCAAATCCATGCGAAACAAATGATTTAGCTTCAAATACTTGCGAATATAAGGGATATGGATTTCTACTGCAGACGTAACAAACGAGTTTGCTTCAAATCCATGCGAAACATATGATTTAGCTTCAAATACTTGCGATATAAGTGATATAGCTTCAAATGCAGACGAATCAAACGAGTTAGCTTCAAAACCCATGCGATATACATGATTTAGCTTCAAATAAATGCGAAACTCATGATTTAGCTTCAAATCAATGCGAACTAGATGTCTCAGCTTCAAATCCATGCGAAACAAATGATTTAGCTTCAATGCAATGCTAAGTAGAAGGCTTATCTTCAAATCCATGCGAAACGAACGATTTAGCTTTAAATACTTGCGAATATAAGTGATATAGCTTCAACTACAGGCTACACAAACGAGTTAGATTCAAATCCATGAGAAACACATGATTTAGCTTCAAATCAATGCGACGTAGAAGGCTTAGCTCCAAATCCATGCGAATCGAATGATTTAGCTTCAAATACTTGCGAATATAAGGGATACAGCTTCAAATGCATGCGAAACAAACGAGTTAGCTTCAAATACTTGCGATATAAATGAAACAGCTTCAAATGCAGACAAAACAAACGCGTTAGCTTCACATCCGTGCGAAACACATGATTTAGATTCACATCCGTGCGAAACACATGATTTAGCTTCATATCCATTAGAAACACATGATTTAGCTTCAAATCAATGCGAAGTAGAAGGCTTATCTTCAAATCCATGCGAAACGAATGATTTAGCTGTAAATACTTGCGAATATAAGTGATATAGCTTCAACTACAGGCGACACAAACGAGTTAGATTCAAATCCATGCGAAACACATGATTTAGCTTCAAATCAATGCGATGTAGAAGGTTTCGCTTCAAATCTGTGCGAAACAAATGATTTAGCTTCAAATACTCTCGATATTAGTGATATAGCTTCAAATGCAGAAGAAACAATCGAGTTAGCTACTAATCCATGTGAAACACATGATTTAGCTTCTAATCAATGCGAAGTAGAAGGCTTAGCTTCAAATCTATGCGGAACAAAGGGATTAGTTTCAGATACTTACGATATACATAATTTGGCTTCAACTGCATGCGTAATCAAAGAGTTAGCTTCAAGTCCACGCGAAACACTTGATTTAGATTCAAATCAATGATATGTAGAAGGTTTAGCTTCAAATCTGCGCGTTATAAATGATTTAGCTTCAAATACTTGCGATAAAAGTGATATAGCTTCAAATGCTGACGAAACAAACGAGTTAGCTTCAAATCCATGTGAAACAAATCATTTAGCTCCAAATCCATGCGAAACATATGATTTAGCTGCAAATCTATGCGATGTAGAAGGTCTAGCTTCAAATCCATGCGAAACAAATGATTTAGCTTCAATTACTTGCAATATAAGTGATATAGCTTCAAATGCAGGCGAAACAGAAGAGTTAGCTTCAAATCCATGCGAAACACATGATTAGTCTTCAAATCAAAGCGAAGTAGAAGGATTAGCTTCAAATCCATGCCAAACGAATGATTTAGCTTCTAATACTTGCGGTATGAATGAAATAGTTTCAAATGCAGGCGAAGAAAACGGGTTAGCTTCAAATCCATGCAAAACACATGATTTAGCTTCCAATCTATGCGAAACACATGATTTAGCTTCTGATCAATGCGAAGTATAAGGATCAGCTTCAAATCCAAGCGAAACACATGATTTATCTTCAAAACAATGCGAATTAGAAGGCTTAGCTTCAAATACATGAGAAATAATTGATTTAGCTTCAGGCACTTGCGGTATAAGCGATATAGCTTCAAATGCAGGGGAAACAAACGAGTTAGCTTCAAATCCATGCAGAATACATGATTAAGCTTCAACTCAATACGAAGTAGAAGGCTTAGCTTCAAATCCAAGCGAAACACATGATTTAGCTTCAAATCAGATCGAAGTAGAAGGCTTAGCTTCAAATCCATGCGATACGCATGATTTAGATTCAAATCAATGCGAAGTAGAAGGATTAGCTTCAAATCCATGCGAATCAAATGATTTAGGTTCAAATCAATAAGATGTAGAAGGTTTAGCTCCAAATCAATGCTATGTAGAAGGTTTAGCTTCAAATCCATGCGAAACAAATGGTCTAGCTACAAATAATTGTGATATACGTTATTTAGATTTAACTGCATGCGCAACGAACGAGTTAGCTTCAAATCCGGTCGAAACACATGATTTAGCTGCAAATAAATATGATGTAGAAGGTTTAGCTTCAAATCAATGCTATGTAGAAGGTTTGGCTTCAAATCCATGCGAAACAAATGATTTAGCATCAGATACTTGCGATATAAGTGATATAGCTTCAAATACAGGAGAAACAAACGAGTTAGCTTCAAATCCATGCAAAACAGACGATTTAGCTTCAATTCAATGCCAAGTAGAAGGCTTAGCTTCAAATCCATGCGAATCAATTGTTTAGCTGCAAATACTTGTGATATACATGATTTACCTTCAACTGCATGCGACGCAAACGAGTTAGCTTCAAATCCATGCGAAACACATGATTCAGCAGCAAATCAATGCGATGTAGAACGTTTAGCTTCAAATCCATGCCAAACACATGATTTAGCTTCAAATCCATGGGATGTAGAAGGTTTAGCTTCAAATCCATGAGAAACAAATGATTTAGCTTCAGATACTTGCGATATAAGTGATATAGCTTCAAAAGCTGGTGGAACGAACGAGGTAGCTTCAAATCCATGCGAAACAAATGATTTAGCTTCAAATCAATGCGAAGTAGAGGGATTAGCTCCAAATCCATGCAAAACACATATGATTTAGCTTCAAATACTTGCGATATAAATGAAGTAACTTCAAATGCAGAGGATACAATCAAGTTAGCTTCAAATCCATGCAAAACACATGATGAAGCTTCAAATCCAAGGGAAACACATGATTTCACTTCAAACCAATGCGAAGTAAAAGGGTTAGCTTCAAATCCATGCGAAACGAATGATTTAGCATCAAATACTTCCGAATATAAGTGATATAGCTTCAAATGCAGGCGAAACAAACGAGTTAGCTTCAGATCCATGCGAAATACATGATTTAGCTTCAAATCAATTCGAAGTAGAAGGCTTTGCTTCAAATCCAAACGAGACACATGATTTAGCTTCAAATCAGTGCGAAGTAGAAGGCTCAGCTTCAAATCGATGCGAATCTAATAGTCCGGCTTCAAATTCTTGTGAAATACATGATTTAGCTTCAACTGCATGTGAAACAAACGTGTTAGCTTTAAATCCAAGCGAAACAGATGATTTAGATTCAAATCAATGCGAAGTAGAAGGCGTAGCTTCAAATCCGTGCGGAACATATGGTTATGCTTCAAAAACTTGTGATATAAGTGATATAGATTCAATATGCAGGTGAAACGAACGAGATAGCTTCAAATCCATGCAAAACACATGACTAAGCTTCAAAACAATGCCAAGTATAAGGCTTAGCTTCAAATCCATGCGAAAGACACGATTTAGCTTCAAATCAATGCGATGTAGAAGGTTTAGATTCAAATCCATGCGAAACAAATGATTTAGCTTCAGATACTTGCGATATAAGTGATATAGCTTCAAAAGCTGGAGGAACAAACGAGGTAGCTTCAAATCCATGCGAAACAAATGATTTAGCTTCAAATCAATGCGAAGTAGAGGGATTAGCTCCAAATCCATGCGAAACACATATGATTTAGCTTCAAATACTTGCGATATAAATGAAGTAACTTCAAATGCAGAGGATACAATCAAGTTAGCTTCAGATCCATGCAAAACACATGATTAAGCTTCAAATCCATGGGCAACACATGATTTAGGTTCATTGTCATGGTAAACACATGATTTAGCTTCACATACATGCGAAACAAATGGTTTAGATTCAAATACTTGTGATATACATGATTTACCTTCAACTGCATGCGACGCAAACGAGTTAGCTTCAAATCCATGCGAAACACATGATTCAGCAGCAAATCAATGCGATGTAGAACGTTTAGCTTCAAATCCATGCCAAACACATGATTTAGCTTCAAATCCATGGGATGTAGAACGTTTAGCTTCAAATGCATGAGAAACAAATGATTTAGCTTCAGATACTTGCGATATAAGTGATATAGCTTCAAAAGCTGGTGGAACAAACGAGGTAGCTTCAAATCCATCCGAAACAAATGATTTAGCTTCAAATCAATGCGAAGTAGAGGGATTAGCTCCAAATCCATGCAAAACACATATGATTTAGCTTCAAATACTTGCGATATAAATGAAGTAACTTCAAATGCAGAGGATACAATCAAGTTAGCTTCAAATCCATGCAAAACACATGATGAAGCTTCAAATCCAAGGGAAACACATGATTTAACTTCAAACCAATGCGAAGTAAAAGGGTTAGCTTCAAATCCATGCGAAACGAATGATTTAGCATCAAATACTTCCGAATATAAGTGATATAGCTTCAAATGCAGGCGAAACAAACGAGTTAGCTTCAGATCCATGCGAAATACATGATTTAGCTTCAAATCAATTCGAAGTAGAAGGCTTTGCTTCAAATCCAAACGAGACACATGATTTAGCTTCAAATCAGTGCGAAGTAGAAGGCTCAGCTTCAAATCGATGCGAATCTAATAGTCCGGCTTCAAATTCTTGTGAAATACATGATTTAGCTTCAACTGCATGTGAAACAAACGTGTTAGCTTCAAATCCAAGCGAAACAGATGATTTAGATTCAAATCAATGCGAAGTAGAAGGCGTAGCTTCAAATCCGTGCGGAACATATGGTTATGCTTCAAAAACTTGTGATATAAGTGATATAGATTCAATATGCAGGTGAAACGAACGAGATAGCTTCAAATCCATGCAAAACACATGATTAAGTTTCAAAACAATGCCAAGTAGAAGGCTTAGCTTCAAATCCACGCGAAACACATGATTTAGCTTCAAATCAAATTGATGTAGAAGGTTTAGCTTCAAATCCCATGCGAATAAAATGGTTTAGCTACAAATACTTGTGATATGCAATATTTAGCGACAACTGCATGCGAAACAAACGAGTTACCTTCAAATCCTCGCGAAACACATGATTTAGCTTCAAATCAATGCGATGTAGAAGGTTTAGCTTCAAATCCATGCGAAACAAATGATTTAGCTTCAAATCAATGCGAAGTAGAAGGCTTAGCTTCAAATCCATGCGAAACAAATGGTTTAGCTACAAATACTTGTGATATACATTATTTAGCTACAAATGCATGCGAAACAAACAAGTTAGCTTCAAATCCATGCGAAACACATGATTTAGCTTCAAATCAATGCGATGTTGAAGGTTTAGCTTCAAATCCATGCGACACATATGATTTAGCTTCAAATACTTGCGATAAAAGTGATATAGCTTCAAAAGCTTTAGGAACAAACGAGGTAGCTTCAATTCCATGCGAAACAATTGATTTAGCTTCAAATCAATGCGAAGTAGAAGGCTTAGCTTCAAATCCATGCGAAACAAATGGTTTAGCTACAAAGGCTTGTAATATAAATTACTTAGCCACAAACTGCATGCGAAACAAACCAGTTAGCTTCAAATCAATGTTAAACACACGATTTAGCTTCAAATCAAAACGAAGTAGAAGACTTAGCTTCAAATCCATGCGAAACAAATATGGTTTGGCTTCAAATTCTTGCGATATAAATGAAGTAACTTCAAATGCAGAGGATACAATCAAGTCAGCTTCAAAACCATGCAAAACACATGATTAAGCTTCAAATCCATGGGCAACAAATGATTTAGGTACATTGTCATGGTAAACACATGATTTAGCTTCACATAAATGCGAAACAAATGGTTTAGCTTCAAATACTTGTCATATACATGATATAGCTTCAACTGCATGCGAAACAAACGAGTTACCTTCTAATCCACGCAAAACACATGATTTAGCTTTATATGAATTCGAAGTAGAAAGCTTAGATTCAAATCCATGCGACACATCTGATTGAGCATCAAATACTTGCGATATAAATGATATAGCTTCAAATGCAGACGACACAAATGATTTAGCTTCAAATCCAAGCGAAACACATGATTTAGCTTCAAATCAATGCGATGTAAAAGGTTTAGCTTTAAATATTTGCGAAACAAATGATTTAGCTTCAAATACTTGTGATATACATGACTTCGCTTCAACTGGATGCGAGACAAACGAGTTAGCCCCAAATCCAAGCGAAACACATTATATAACTTCAAATCAATGCGGAGTAGAAGGCTTAGCTTCAAATCATTGCGAAGCAACTGGTTTATCTTCAAATACTTGCGATATAAGTGATATAGATTCAACTGCATGCGAAACAAACGTGTCAGTTTCAAATCCATGCGAAACACATGATTTAGCTTGATAGGAATGCGAAGTAGAAGGCTTAGCTTCAAATCAATGCGAAGCAACTGGTTTATCTTCAAATACTTGTGATATTCATGATTGCACTTCTACTGCAAACGAATCAAACGAGTCAGCTTCAAAATCCATGCGAAACACATGATTTAGGTTCAAAACAATACGAAGTAGAAGACTTGGCTTCAAATCCGTTCGAAACAAATGATTTAGGTTCAGATACTTGCGATATCAGTGATGTAGCTTCAAATGCAGGCGAAACAAATGAGTTAGCTTCAAATCTATGCGAAACGCATGGTTTAGCTTCAAATCAACGCGAAGTAGAAGGCTAAGCTTCATATACATGAGAAACAAAAGATTTAGCTTAGGATAATTGCGATATAAGCGATATAGCTCCACATGCAGCCGAAACAAACGAGTTAGCTTCAAATACATGAGAAACACATGATTTTGCTCCAAAAAAATGCGAAGTAGAGGGCTTAGCTTCAAATCCAAGCGCAACAAATGGTTTAGTTTCAAAATACTTGTGATATACATGACTAAGCTTCAACTGCATGCGAAACTAACGAGTGAGCTTCAAATGCAAGCGAAGTAGAAGGCTTGGCTTCAAATCCATGCGAAACGAATTATTTAGCTTCGAATTCTTGCCTTATAAATGAAATTGCTTCAAATGCAGGCGAAACAAATGAGTTAGCATCAAATCCAAACGAAACACTTGATTTAGCTTCAAATCAATGCGATGTAGATGGATTAGCTTCAAGTCCATGTGAAACAAATGATTTAGCTTCAGATACTTGCGCTATAAATGATATAGCTTCAAATGCAGCCGGAAGAAACGAGTTAGCTACAAATCCATGTGAAACACATGATTAAGCTGCAAACCAATGCGATGTAGAAGGCTTAGCTTCAAATTCATGCGAAACAAATGGTTTAGCTTCAGATACTTGTGATAAACATGATTTATATTCAACTCCATGCGAAGCAAACGAATTAGCTTCAAAACAAAGCGATACACGTGATTTAGCTTCAAATCAATGCGAAGTAGAAGGCTTAGCTTCAAATCAATGCGATACATAAGATTTAGCTTCAAATCAATGCGATGTATAAGGTTCTGCTTCAAATCCAGGCGACACAAATGATATAGCTTCAAATACTTGCGATATAAATGATATAGCTTCATATGCAGGCGAAACGAACGAGTTAGCTTCAACTCCATGCGATACACATGGTTTAGCTGCAAATCAATGCGACGTAGAAGGTTTAGCTTCATATCCATGCAAAACAAACGATTTAGCATCAGATACTTGCGATATAACAGATATAGCTGCAAATGCAGACGAATCAAACGAGTTAGCTGCAAAATCCATGCGATACACATGATTTAGCTTCAAATCAATGAGAAGTAGAAGGCTTAGCTTCAAATCCAAGCGAAACGAATGATTTAGCGTCAAATACTTGCGAATATGAGGGATACAGCTTCAAATGTATGCGAAACAAACGACTTAGCTTCAAATACTTGCGATATAAATGCAGTAGGTTCAAAAGCAGGAACAACAAACAAGTTATATTCAAATCAAAGCGAAACGCATGATTTAGCTTCATATCAATGCGAAGTAGAAGGCTTAGCTTCAAATCCATTCGAAACAAATGATTTAGCTTAAAATACTTGCGGTATAAATGAAGTAGCTTCAAATGCGTGCAAAACAAACGAGTTAAATTCAAATCCAAGCGAAACACATGATTTAGCTTCAAATCAATGCGAAGTAGAAGGCTTAGCTCCAAATCCTTGCGAAACAAACGAGTTAGCTTCAAATACATGCGAAACACACGATTTAGTTTCAAATCAATGCGATGTAGAAGGTTTAGCTTCAAATCCATGCCAAACACATGATTTAGCTTCAAATCCATGGGATGTAGAAGGTTTAGCTTCAAATCCATGCGACACAAATGATTTAGCTTCAAATACTTGCGATATAAGTGATATAGATTCAAGTGCAGGCGAAACAAACGAGATAGCTTCAAATCCAAGCGACACAAATGATTTAGCTTCAGATACTTGCGATATAAGTGATTTAGCTTCAACTGCACAGGAAACAACCGAGCTAGCTCCAAAACCAAGGGAAACACATAATTTTGCTTCAAATCAATGCGAAGTTCAAGGCTTAGCATCAAATCCATGCGAAATAAATGAGTTACCTTCAAATCAAAGCGAAGTTGAAGCCTTAGCTTCAAATCAATGCGAAGCAACTGGTTTATCTTCAAATACTTGAGATATAAATGATATAGTTACAAATGCAGGCGAAACAAAAGCGTTAGCTTGAAATCCATGGAAACACATGATTTAGTTTCAAATCAATGCGAAGTAGAAGTCTTATCTTCGAATCCATGCGAAACAAATGGTTTTGCTTCAAATACTTGTGACATACATGATTTAGCTTCAACTGCATGCGAAACAAATGAGTAAGCTTTAAATCCATGCGAAACACATGATTTAGCTTCTAATCAATGCGAGGTAGAAGGTGTAGCTTCAAATCCAAGCGAAACACATGATTTAGCTTCAAATCAGTGCGAAGTAGAAGGCTTACCTTCAAATCCATGCGAATCAAATAGTTCGGCTTCAAATACGTGTGAAATACATGATTAAACTTCAACTGCATGCGAAGCAAACGAGTTAGCTAGAAATCCATGTGAAACACATGATTTAGATTCAAATTCATCCGAAACACATGGTTCAGCATCATATTCTTGCGAAACAAATAGGTTAGATACAGATACTTGTGATAAACATGATTTAGCTTCAACTGCATGCGAAACAAACGAGTTAACTTCAAATCCAAGGGAAACACATGATTTAGCTTCAATTCAATGCAATGTAGTAGGTTTTGCTTCAAATCCATGCGACACATATGATTTAGCTTCATATGCAGGCGAAACGAACGAGTTAGCTTCAACTCCATGCGATGCACATGATTTTGATGCAAATCAATGCGACGTAGCAGGTTTAGCTCCAAATCCATGCAAAACAAATGACTTAGCTGCAAATCAATGCGATGTAGAAGGTTTAGCTTCAAATCCATGCGTAACACATAATTTACCTTCAAATCAATTCGAAGTACAAGGCTTAGATTCAAATCCATGCGAAACAAATTGTTTAGCTACAAATACTTGTGTTATACGTTATTCCGATTCAACGGCATGCACAACAAACGAGTCAGCATCAAATACATGCGAAACACATGATTTCGCAGCAAATCAATGCGATGTAGAAGGTTTAGCTTCAAATCCATGCGAAACACATTATTTAGCTGCAAATCAGTGCGAAGTAGAAGGCTCAGGTTCAAATCCATGCGATTCAAATGCTTCATATTCAAATACTTGTGAAAGACATGATTTAGCTTCAACTGCATGCGAAACAAACGAGTTAGCTTCAAATCAATGCGATGTAGAAAGTTTAGCTTCAAATCCATGCGAAAGACATGATTTAGCTTCAATTCAGTGCGTTCTAGGAGGCTTAGCATCAAAACCCATGCGAAACAAACGAGTTAGCTTCAAATCTATGCGAAACACATGATTTAGCTTCAAATCAATACGACGTAGAAGGCTCAGGTTCAAATCCATGCGATTCAAATGATTCATCTTCAAATGCTTGTGAAAGACGTGGTTTAGGTTCAACTGCATGCGAAACAAACGAGTTAGCTTCAAGTCCATGTGAAACACATGATTTAGCTTCAAATCTATGCAATGTAGAAGGTTTAGCTTCAAATCCATGCAGAACACGTGATTTAGCTTTCAATTAATGCGAAGTAGAAGGCTTAGTTTCAAATCCATGCGAATCAAATGGATTAGCTTCAAATACTTGTGATATACGTTATTTAGATTTAACTGCATGCGCAACGAACTAGTTAGCTTCAAATCCATGCGAAACACACGATTTAGCTTCAAATCAATACGAAGTAGAAGGTTTAGCTTCAAATCCATGCGAAGCAAATGATTTAGCTTCAAACACTTGGGGTATAAGTGATATAGCTTCAAATGCTGGAGGAACAAACGAGGTAGCTTCAATTCTATGTGAAACAAATGACTTAGCTTCAAATCAATGCGAAGTAGAAGGCTTAGCTTCAAATCCATGCGAATCAAATGATTTAGCTTCAAATACTTGTGATATACATGATATAGCTTCAAATACTTGTGATATACATGATATAGCTTCAAATGCAGGCGGAAAAAACGAGTTAGCTTCAAATCAATGCGAAAGACATGATTCAGCTTCAAATCAGTGCGTTCTAGGAGGCTTAGCATCAAAATCCATGCGAAACAAACGAGTTAGCTTCACATACATGCGAAAAACATAATTTAGCTTCAAATCAATGCGATGTAGAAGGTTTAGCTTCAAATCCAAGCGAAACACATGATTTAGCTTCAAATCCATGGGATGTAGAAGGTTTAGCTTCAACTCCATGCGAACCACATTATTTAGGTGCAAATCAGTGCGAAGTAGAAGGCTCAGGTTCAAAGCCATGCGATTCATATGGTTCATCTTCAAATACTTGTGAAAGACATGATTTAGCTTCAACTGCGTGCGAAACAAACGAGTTACCTTCAAATGCACGAGAAACACATGATTTAGCTTCAAATCAATGCGATGTAGACGGTTAGCATCAAATCCAAACGAAACACACGATTTAGCTTCAAATACTTGCGATATAAGTGATGTAGATTCAACTGCAGGCGAAATGAACGAGTTAGCTTCAAATCCATGCGAAACACATGATTTAGCTGCAAATCAATGCGATGTAGGAAGTTTAGCTTCAAATCCATGCGATACACTAGATTTACCTTCAAATCAATGCGATGTAGAAGGTTTAGCTTCAAATCCAAGCGAAACACATGATTTAGCTTCAAATACTTGCGATATAAGTGATATAGTTTCAAATGCAGGCGAAACGAACGAGTTAGCTTCAAATCCATGCGAAACACATGATTCAGCTGCAAATCAATGCGATGTAGAAGGTTTAGATTCAAATCCATGCCAAACACATGATTTAGCTTCAAATCCATGGGATCTAGAAGGTTTAGCTTCAAATCCATGCGAAACACATTATTTAGGTGTAAATCTGTGCGAAGTAGAAGGCTCAGATTCAAAGCCATGCGATTCAAATGGTTCATCTTCAAATACTTGTGAAAGACATGATTTAGCTTCAACTGCATGCGAAACAAACGAGTTACCTTCAAATCCACGCGAAACACATGAATTGGTTCAAATGAATGCGATGTAGAAGGTTTAGCTTCAAATCCAAGCGAAACACATCATTTAGCTTCAAATACTTGCGATATAAGTGATATAGATTCAAATACAGGCGAAACGAACGAGTTAGCTTCAAATCCATGCGAAACACATGATTCATTTGCAAATCAGTGCGATGTAGAAGGTTCAGCTTCAAATCCATGCGAAACACGTGATTTAGCTTCCAATTAATGCGAAGTAGAAGGCTTAGCTTCAAATCCATGCGAAACATATGGTTTAGCTTCAAATACTTGTGATATACGTTATTTAGATTTATCTGTATGCGCAACGAACGAGTTAGCTTCAAATCCATGCGAAACACATGATTTAGCTGCAAATCAATGCGATGTAGAAAGTTTAGCTTCAAATCCTTGCGAAACAAATGATTGAGCTTCAAACACTTGGGATAAATGTGATATAGCTTCAACTGCATGCGAAACAAACGAGTTACCTTCAAATCCACGCGAAACACATGAATTAGTTCAAATGAATGCGATGTAGAAGGTTTAGCTGCAAATCCAAGCGAAACACATGATTTAGCTTCAAATACTTCCGATATAAGTGATATAGATTCAAATACAGGCGAAACGAACGAGTTAGCTTCAAATCCATGCGAAACAAATGCTTTAGCTTCAAATACTTGCGATATAAATGATATAGCTTCAAATACAGGAGAAACAAGCGAGTTAGCTTCAAATCCATGCAAAACGCATGATTCAGCTGCAAATCAATGCGATGTAGAAGGTTTAGCTTCAAATCCATGCCAAACACATGATTTTGCTTCAAATCCATGGGATGTAGAAGGTTTAGCTTCAAATCCATGCGAAACACATTATTTAGGTGCAAATCAGTGCGAAGTAGAAGGCTCAGGTTCAAAGCCATGCGATTCAAATGGTTCATCTTCAAATACTTGTGAAAGACATGATTTAGCTTCAACTGCATGAGAAACAAACGAGTTACTTTCAAATCCACGCGAAACACATGATTTAGCTTCAAATCAATGCGTAGTAGCAGGTTTAGCTTGAAATCCATGCGAAACAAATGATTGAGCTTCCTACACTTGGGATATAGGTGATATAGCTTCAACTGCATGCGAAACAAATGACTTGCATTAAAATCCAAGCGAAACACATAATTTAGCTTCAAATCAATGCGATGTAGAAGGCTTAGCATCAAATCCATGCAAAACACGTGATTTAGGATCCAATCAATGCGAAGTAGAAGGCTTAGCTTCAAATCCATGCGAAACAAATGCTTTAGCTTCAAACACTTGCGATATAAATGATATAGCTTCAAATGCAGGAGAAACAAACGAGTTAGCTTCAAATCCATGCAAAACACACGATTTAGCTTCAATTCAATGCCAAGTAGAAGGCTTAGCTTCAAATCCAGGCGAATCAATTGTTTAGGTGCAAATACTTGTGATATACATGATTTAGTTTCAACTGCATGCGAAACAAACGAGTTAGCTTCAAATCCATTCGAAACACAATATTTAGCGTCAAATCAATGCGAAGTAGAAGGCTGAGATTCAAATCCATGCGATACAAATGGTTTAGCTTCAAATACTTGTGATATACATGATTTAGCTTCAACTGCATTCGAAGCAAACGAGTTAGTTCCGAATTCACGCGAAACACATGATTTAGCTTCAAATCAGTGCGAAGTAGAAGGCTTAGCTTCAAATCCATGCGAATCTAATGGTTCGGCTTCAAATACTTGTGAAATGCATGATTTAGCTTCAACTGCATGCGAAAAAACGAGTTACATTCTACTCCACGCGAAACACATAATTTAGCTTCAAATCAATGCGAAGTAGCAGGTATAGCTTCAAATCCATGCGAAACACATGATTCAGCTGCAAATCAATGCGATGTAGAAGGTTTAGCTTCAAATCCATGCCAAACACATGATTTAGCTTCAAATCCATGGGATGTAGAAGGTTTAGCTTCAAATCCAAGCGAAACACATGATTTAGCTTCAAATACTTGCGATATAAGTGATGTAGATTCAACTGCAAGCGAAACGAACGAGTTAGATTCAAATCCATGCGAAACACATGATTCATTTGCAAATCAATGCGATGTAGAAGGTTCAGCTTCAAGTCCATGCAAAACACGTGATTTAGCTTCCAATTAATGCGAAGTAGAAGGCTTAGCTTCAAATCCATGCGAAACAAATGGTTTAGCTTCAAATACTTGTGATATACGTTATTTAGATTTAACTGTATGCGCAACGAACGAGTTAGCTTCAAATCCATGCGAAACACATGATTTAGCTGCAAATCAATGCGATGTAGAAGGTTTAGATCCAAATCCATGCGAAACAAATGATTTAGCTTCAAACACTTGGGGTATAAGTGATAAGGCTTCAAATGCAGACTAATCTTTCGAGTTAGCTTGAAATTGCACGCGATACACATGATTTAGCTTCAAATACTTGCGATACAAGTGATGTAGATTCAACTGCAGGCGAAACGAACGAGTTAGCTTCAAATCCATGCAAAACACATGATTTAGCTTCAAATCAATGCGATGTAGAAGGTTTAGCTTCAAATCCATGCGATACACAAGATTTAGCTTCAAATCAATTCGATGTAGTAGGTTCAGCTTCAAATCCATGCGACACATATGACTTAGCTTCAAATACTTGCGATATAAGTGATATAGCTTCAAAAGCAGGAGGAACAAACGAGGTAGCTTCAGTTCTATGCGAAAGAAATGATTTAGCTTCAAATCAATGCGAAGTAGAAGGCTTAGCTTCAAATCCATGCGAAACACATGATTCAGCTGCAAATCAATGCGATGTAGAAGGTTTAGCTTCAAATCCATGCCAAACACATGATGTAGCTTCAAATCCATGGGATGTAGAAGGTTTAGCTTCAAATCTACGCGAAACACATTATTTAGGTGCAAATCAGTGGGAAAGAAGAAGGTTCAGGTTCAAAGCCATGCGATTCAAATGGTTCATCTTCAAATACTTGTGAAAGACATGATTTAGATTCAACTGCATGAGAAACAAACGAGTTACTTTCAAATCCACGCCAAACACATGATTTAGCTTCAAATCAATGCGATGTAGAAGGTTTAGCTTCAAATCCATGCCAAACACATGATTTAGCTTCAATTCTATGGGATGTAGAAGGTTTAGCTTCAAATCCATGCGAAACACATTATTTAGGTGCAAATCAGTGCGAAGTAGAAGGCTCAGGTTCAAAGCCATGCGATTCAAATGGTTCATCTTCAAATACTTGTGAAAGACATGATTTAGCTTCAACTGCATGCGAAACAAACGAGTTACCTTCAAATCCACGCGAAACACATGATTTAGCTTCAAATCAATGCGATGTAGAAAGCTTAGCTTCAAATCCATGCAAACCACGTGATTTAGGATCCAATCAATGCGAAGTAGAAGGCTTAGCTTCAAATCCATGCGAATCAATTGTTTAGCTGCAAATGCTTGTGATATACATGATTTAGTTTCAACTGCATGCGAAACAAACGAGTTAGTATCAAATCCATTCGAAACACATTATTTAGCGTCAAATCAATGCGAAGTAGAAGGCAGAGCTACAAATCCATGCGATACAAATGGTTTAGCTTCAAATACTTGTGATATACATGATTTAGCTTCAACTGCATTCGAAGCAAACGAGTTAGCTCCAAATCCACGCGAAACACATGATTTAACTTCAAATCAGTGCGAAGTAGATGACTTAGCTTCAAATCCATGCGAATCTAATGGTTCGGCTTCAAATACTTGTGAAATGCATGAATTAGCTTCAACTGCATGCGAAACAACGAGTTACCTTCAAATCCACGCGAAACAGATAATTTAGCTTCAAATCAATGCGAAGTAGCAGGTTTAGCTTGAAATCCATGCGAAACAAATGCTTTAGCTTCAAATACTTGAGTCATAAATGATATAGCTTCAAATACAGGAGAAACAAACGAGTTAGCTTCAAATCCATGCGAAACACATAATTTAGCTTCAAATCAATGCGAGGTAGTAGGTTTAGCTTCAAATCCATGCGAAACAAATGATTGAGCTTCCTACACTTGGGATATAGGTGATATAGCTTCACCTGCATGCGAAACAAATAAGTTACATTCAAATCCAAGCGAAACACATAATTTAGCTTCAAATCAATGCGATGTAGAAGGATTAGCTTCAAATCCAAGCGAAACACATGATTTAGCTTCCAATACTTGCGATATAAGTGATATAGTTTCAAATGCAGGAGAAACGAAAGAGTTAGCTTCAAATCCATGCGAAACACATGATTCTGCTGCAAATCAATGCGATGTAGAAGGCTTAGCTTCAAATCCATGCAAAACACGTGATTTAGGATCCAATCAATGCGAAGTAGAAGGCTTAGCTTCAAATCCATGCGAAACAAATGGTTTAGCTTCAAATACTTGTGATATACGTTATTTAGATTTAACTGTATGCGCAACGAACGAGTTAGCTTCAAATCCATGCGAAACACATGATTTAGCTGCAAATCAATGCTATGTAGAAGGTTTAGATCCAAATCCATGCGAAACAAATGATTTAGCTTCAAACACTTGGGGTATAAGTGATAAGGCTTCAAATGCAGACTAATCTTTCGAGTTAGCTTGAAATTGCACGCGATACACATGATTTAGCTTCAAATACTTGCGATACAAGTGATGTAGATTCAACTGCAGGCAAAACGAACGAGTTAGCTTCAAATCCATGCAAAACACATGATTTAGCTTCAAATCAATGCGATGTAGAAGGTTTAGCTTCAAATCCATGCGATACACAAGATTTAGCTTCAAATCAATTCGATGTAGTAGGTTCAGCTTCAAATCTATGCGACACATATGACTTAGCTTCAAATACTTGCGATATAAGTGATATAGCTTCAAAAGCAGGAGGAACAAACGAGGTAGCTTCAGTTCTATGCGAAAGAAATGATTTAGCTTCAAATCAATGCGAAGTAGAAGGCTTAGCTTCAAATCCATGCGAAACACATGATTCAGCTGCAAATCAATGCGAAGTAGCAGGTTTAGCTTGAAATCGATGCGAAACAAATGATTGAGCTTCCTACACTTGGGATATAGGTGATATAGCTTCAACTGCATGCGAAACAAATGAGTTACATTCAAATCCAAGCGAAACATATAATTTTGCTTCAAATCAATGCGATGTAGAAGGTTTAGCTTCAAATCCAAGCGAAACACATGATTTAGCTTCCAATACTTGCGATATATGTGATATAGTTTCAAATGCAGGAGAAACGAAAGAGTTAGCTTCAAATCCATGCGAAACACATGATTCAGATGCAAATCATTGCGATGTAGAAGGCTTAGCTTCAAATCCATGCAAAACACGTGATTTAGGATCAAATCAATGCGAAGTAGAAGGCTTAGCTTCAAATCCATGCGAAACAAATGCTTTAGCTTCAAACACTTGCGATATAAATGATATAGCTTCAAATACAGGAGAAACAAACGAGTTAGCTTCAAATCCATGCAAAACACACGATTTAGCTTCAATTCAATGCCAAGTAGAAGGCTTAGCTTCAAATCCATGCGAATCAATTGTTTAGCTGCAAATACTTGTGATATACATGATTTAGTTTTAACTGCATGCGAAACAAACGAGTTAGCTTCAAATCCATTCGAAACACAATATTTGGCGTCAAATCAATGCGAAGTAGAAGGCAGAGCTTCAAATCCATGCGAAACAAATGGTTTAGCTTCAAATACGTGCGATATAAATGATACAGCTTCAAATACAGGAGAAACAAACGAGTTAGATTCAAATCCATGCAAACACACGATTTAGATTCAATTCAATGCCAAGTAGAAGGCTTAGCTTCAAATCCATGCGAATCTAATGGTTCGGCTTCAAATACTTGTGAAAGACATGATTTGGCTTAAACTGCATGCGAAACAAACGAGTTACCTTCAAATCCACGCGAAACACATAATTTAGCTTCAAATCAATGCGAAGTAGCAAGTTTAGCTTCAAATCCATGCGAAACAAATGATTGAGATTCCTACACTTGGGATATAGGTGATATAGCTTCAACTGCATGCGAAACAAATGAGTTACATTCAAATCCAAGCGAAACACATAAATTAGCTTCAAATCAATGCGATGTCGAAGGTTCAGCTTCAAATCCATGCGAAACACGTGATTTAGCTTCCAATTAATGCGAAGTAGAAGGCTTAGCTTCAAATCCATGCGAAACATATGGTTTAGCTTCAAATACTTGTGATATACGTTATTTAGATTTATCTGTATGCGCAACGAACGAGTTAGCTTCAAATCCATGCGAAACACATGATTTAGCTGCAAATCAATGCGATGTAGAAAGTTTAGCTTCAAATCCTTGCGAAACAAATGATTGAGCTTCAAACACTTGGGATAAATGTGATATAGCTTCAACTGCATGCGAAACAAACGAGTTACCTTCAAATCCACGCGAAACACATGAATTAGTTCAAATGAATGCGATGTAGAAGGTTTAGCTGCAAATCCAAGCGAAACACATGATTTAGCTTCAAATACTTCCGATATAAGTGATATAGATTCAAATACAGGCGAAACGAACGAGTTAGCTTCAAATCCATGCGAAACAAATGCTTTAGCTTCAAATACTTGCGATATAAATGATATAGCTTCAAATACAGGAGAAACAAGCGAGTTAGCTTCAAATCCATGCAAAACGCATGATTCAGCTGCAAATCAATGCGATGTAGAAGGTTTAGCTTCAAATCCATGCCAAACACATGATTTTGCTTCAAATCCATGGGATGTAGAAGGTTTAGCTTCAAATCCATGCGAAACACATTATTTAGGTGCAAATCAGTGCGAAGTAGAAGGCTCAGGTTCAAAGCCATGCGATTCAAATGGTTCATCTTCAAATACTTGTGAAAGACATGATTTAGCTTCAACTGCATGAGAAACAAACGAGTTACTTTCAAATCCACGCGAAACACATGATTTAGCTTCAAATCAATGCGTAGTAGCAGGTTTAGCTTGAAATCCATGCGAAACAAATGATTGAGCTTCCTACACTTGGGATATAGGTGATATAGCTTCAACTGCATGCGAAACAAATGACTTGCATTAAAATCCAAGCGAAACACATAATTTAGCTTCAAATCAATGCGATGTAGAAGGCTTAGCATCAAATCCATGCAAAACACGTGATTTAGGATCCAATCAATGCGAAGTAGAAGGCTTAGCTTCAAATCCATGCGAAACAAATGCTTTAGCTTCAAACACTTGCGATATAAATGATATAGCTTCAAATGCAGGAGAAACAAACGAGTTAGCTTCAAATCCATGCAAAACACACGATTTAGCTTCAATTCAATGCCAAGTAGAAGGCTTAGCTTCAAATCCAGGCGAATCAATTGTTTAGGTGCAAATACTTGTGATATACATGATTTAGTTTCAACTGCATGCGAAACAAACGAGTTAGCTTCAAATCCATTCGAAACACAATATTTAGCGTCAAATCAATGCGAAGTAGAAGGCTGAGATTCAAATCCATGCGATACAAATGGTTTAGCTTCAAATACTTGTGATATACATGATTTAGCTTCAACTGCATTCGAAGCAAACGAGTTAGTTCCGAATTCACGCGAAACACATGATTTAGCTTCAAATCAGTGCGAAGTAGAAGGCTTAGCTTCAAATCCATGCGAATCTAATGGTTCGGCTTCAAATACTTGTGAAATGCATGATTTAGCTTCAACTGCATGCGAAAAAACGAGTTACATTCTACTCCACGCGAAACACATAATTTAGCTTCAAATCAATGCGAAGTAGCAGGTATAGCTTCAAATCCATGCGAAACACATGATTCAGCTGCAAATCAATGCGATGTAGAAGGTTTAGCTTCAAATCCATGCCAAACACATGATTTAGCTTCAAATCCATGGGATGTAGAAGGTTTAGCTTCAAATCCAAGCGAAACACATGATTTAGCTTCAAATACTTGCGATATAAGTGATGTAGATTCAACTGCAAGCGAAACGAACGAGTTAGATTCAAATCCATGCGAAACACATGATTCATTTGCAAATCAATGCGATGTAGAAGGTTCAGCTTCAAGTCCATGCAAAACACGTGATTTAGCTTCCAATTAATGCGAAGTAGAAGGCTTAGCTTCAAATCCATGCGAAACAAATGGTTTAGCTTCAAATACTTGTGATATACGTTATTTAGATTTAACTGTATGCGCAACGAACGAGTTAGCTTCAAATCCATGCGAAACACATGATTTAGCTGCAAATCAATGCGATGTAGAAGGTTTAGATCCAAATCCATGCGAAACAAATGATTTAGCTTCAAACACTTGGGGTATAAGTGATAAGGCTTCAAATGCAGACTAATCTTTCGAGTTAGCTTGAAATTGCACGCGATACACATGATTTAGCTTCAAATACTTGCGATACAAGTGATGTAGATTCAACTGCAGGCGAAACGAACGAGTTAGCTTCAAATCCATGCAAAACACATGATTTAGCTTCAAATCAATGCGATGTAGAAGGTTTAGCTTCAAATCCATGCGATACACAAGATTTAGCTTCAAATCAATTCGATGTAGTAGGTTCAGCTTCAAATCCATGCGACACATATGACTTAGCTTCAAATACTTGCGATATAAGTGATATAGCTTCAAAAGCAGGAGGAACAAACGAGGTAGCTTCAGTTCTATGCGAAAGAAATGATTTAGCTTCAAATCAATGCGAAGTAGAAGGCTTAGCTTCAAATCCATGCGAAACACATGATTCAGCTGCAAATCAATGCGATGTAGAAGGTTTAGCTTCAAATCCATGCCAAACACATGATGTAGCTTCAAATCCATGGGATGTAGAAGGTTTAGCTTCAAATCTACGCGAAACACATTATTTAGGTGCAAATCAGTGGGAAAGAAGAAGGTTCAGGTTCAAAGCCATGCGATTCAAATGGTTCATCTTCAAATACTTGTGAAAGACATGATTTAGCTTCAACTGCATGAGAAACAAACGAGTTACTTTCAAATCCACGCCAAACACATGATTTAGCTTCAAATCAATGCGATGTAGAAGGTTTAGCTTCAAATCCATGCCAAACACATGATTTAGCTTCAATTCTATGGGATGTAGAAGGTTTAGCTTCAAATCCATGCGAAACACATTATTTAGGTGCAAATCAGTGCGAAGTAGAAGGCTCAGGTTCAAAGCCATGCGATTCAAATGGTTCATCTTCAAATACTTGTGAAAGACATGATTTAGCTTCAACTGCATGCGAAACAAACGAGTTACCTTCAAATCCACGCGAAACACATGATTTAGCTTCAAATCAATGCGATGTAGAAAGCTTAGCTTCAAATCCATGCAAACCACGTGATTTAGGATCCAATCAATGCGAAGTAGAAGGCTTAGCTTCAAATCCATGCGAATCAATTGTTTAGCTGCAAATGCTTGTGATATACATGATTTAGTTTCAACTGCATGCGAAACAAACGAGTTAGTATCAAATCCATTCGAAACACATTATTTAGCGTCAAATCAATGCGAAGTAGAAGGCAGAGCTACAAATCCATGCGATACAAATGGTTTAGCTTCAAATACTTGTGATATACATGATTTAGCTTCAACTGCATTCGAAGCAAACGAGTTAGCTCCAAATCCACGCGAAACACATGATTTAACTTCAAATCAGTGCGAAGTAGATGACTTAGCTTCAAATCCATGCGAATCTAATGGTTCGGCTTCAAATACTTGTGAAATGCATGAATTAGCTTCAACTGCATGCGAAACAACGAGTTACCTTCAAATCCACGCGAAACAGATAATTTAGCTTCAAATCAATGCGAAGTAGCAGGTTTAGCTTGAAATCCATGCGAAACAAATGCTTTAGCTTCAAATACTTGAGTCATAAATGATATAGCTTCAAATACAGGAGAAACAAACGAGTTAGCTTCAAATCCATGCGAAACACATAATTTAGCTTCAAATCAATGCGAGGTAGTAGGTTTAGCTTCAAATCCATGCGAAACAAATGATTGAGCTTCCTACACTTGGGATATAGGTGATATAGCTTCACCTGCATGCGAAACAAATAAGTTACATTCAAATCCAAGCGAAACACATAATTTAGCTTCAAATCAATGCGATGTAGAAGGATTAGCTTCAAATCCAAGCGAAACACATGATTTAGCTTCCAATACTTGCGATATAAGTGATATAGTTTCAAATGCAGGAGAAACGAAAGAGTTAGCTTCAAATCCATGCGAAACACATGATTCTGCTGCAAATCAATGCGATGTAGAAGGCTTAGCTTCAAATCCATGCAAAACACGTGATTTAGGATCCAATCAATGCGAAGTAGAAGGCTTAGCTTCAAATCCATGCGAAACAAATGGTTTAGCTTCAAATACTTGTGATATACGTTATTTAGATTTAACTGTATGCGCAACGAACGAGTTAGCTTCAAATCCATGCGAAACACATGATTTAGCTGCAAATCAATGCTATGTAGAAGGTTTAGATCCAAATCCATGCGAAACAAATGATTTAGCTTCAAACACTTGGGGTATAAGTGATAAGGCTTCAAATGCAGACTAATCTTTCGAGTTAGCTTGAAATTGCACGCGATACACATGATTTAGCTTCAAATACTTGCGATACAAGTGATGTAGATTCAACTGCAGGCAAAACGAACGAGTTAGCTTCAAATCCATGCAAAACACATGATTTAGCTTCAAATCAATGCGATGTAGAAGGTTTAGCTTCAAATCCATGCGATACACAAGATTTAGCTTCAAATCAATTCGATGTAGTAGGTTCAGCTTCAAATCTATGCGACACATATGACTTAGCTTCAAATACTTGCGATATAAGTGATATAGCTTCAAAAGCAGGAGGAACAAACGAGGTAGCTTCAGTTCTATGCGAAAGAAATGATTTAGCTTCAAATCAATGCGAAGTAGAAGGCTTAGCTTCAAATCCATGCGAAACACATGATTCAGCTGCAAATCAATGCGAAGTAGCAGGTTTAGCTTGAAATCGATGCGAAACAAATGATTGAGCTTCCTACACTTGGGATATAGGTGATATAGCTTCAACTGCATGCGAAACAAATGAGTTACATTCAAATCCAAGCGAAACATATAATTTTGCTTCAAATCAATGCGATGTAGAAGGTTTAGCTTCAAATCCAAGCGAAACACATGATTTAGCTTCCAATACTTGCGATATATGTGATATAGTTTCAAATGCAGGAGAAACGAAAGAGTTAGCTTCAAATCCATGCGAAACACATGATTCAGATGCAAATCATTGCGATGTAGAAGGCTTAGCTTCAAATCCATGCAAAACACGTGATTTAGGATCAAATCAATGCGAAGTAGAAGGCTTAGCTTCAAATCCATGCGAAACAAATGCTTTAGCTTCAAACACTTGCGATATAAATGATATAGCTTCAAATACAGGAGAAACAAACGAGTTAGCTTCAAATCCATGCAAAACACACGATTTAGCTTCAATTCAATGCCAAGTAGAAGGCTTAGCTTCAAATCCATGCGAATCAATTGTTTAGCTGCAAATACTTGTGATATACATGATTTAGTTTTAACTGCATGCGAAACAAACGAGTTAGCTTCAAATCCATTCGAAACACAATATTTGGCGTCAAATCAATGCGAAGTAGAAGGCAGAGCTTCAAATCCATGCGAAACAAATGGTTTAGCTTCAAATACGTGCGATATAAATGATACAGCTTCAAATACAGGAGAAACAAACGAGTTAGATTCAAATCCATGCAAACACACGATTTAGATTCAATTCAATGCCAAGTAGAAGGCTTAGCTTCAAATCCATGCGAATCTAATGGTTCGGCTTCAAATACTTGTGAAAGACATGATTTGGCTTAAACTGCATGCGAAACAAACGAGTTACCTTCAAATCCACGCGAAACACATAATTTAGCTTCAAATCAATGCGAAGTAGCAAGTTTAGCTTCAAATCCATGCGAAACAAATGATTGAGATTCCTACACTTGGGATATAGGTGATATAGCTTCAACTGCATGCGAAACAAATGAGTTACATTCAAATCCACGCGAAACACATAATTTAGCTTCAAATCAATGCGAAGTAGCAGGTTTAGCTTCAAATCCATGCGAAACAAATGATTGAGCTTCCTACACTTGGGGTATAGGTGATATAGCTTCAACTGCATGCGAAACAAATGAGTTACATTCAAATCCAAGCGAAACACATAAATTAGCTTCAAATCAATGCGATGTCGAAGGTTTAGCTTCAAATCCAAGCGAAACACATGATTTCGCTTCAAATACTTGCGATATAAGTGTTATAGTTTCAAATGCTGCAGAAACGAACGAGTTAGCTTCAAATCCATGCGAAACACATGATTCAGCTGCAAATCAATGCTATGTAGAAGGCTTAGATTCAAATCCATGTAAAACACGTGATTTAGGATCCAATCAATGCGAAGTAGAAGGCTTAGCTTCAAATCCATGCGAAACAAATGCTTTAGCTTCAAATACTTGCGATATAAATGATATAGCTTCAAATACAGGAGAAACAAACGAGTTAGCTTCAAATCCATGCAAAACACACGATTTAGCTTCAATTCAATGCCAAGTAGAAGGCGAAGCTTCAAATCCATGCGAATCAATTGTTTAGCTGCAAATACTTGTGATATACATGATTTAGTTTTAACTGCATGCGAAACAAACGAGTTAGCTTCAAATCCATTCGAAACACAATATTTAGCGTCAAATCAATGCGAAGTAGAAGGCAGAGCTTCAAATCCATGCGATACAAATGGTGTAGCTTCAAATACTTGTGATATACATGATTTAGCTTCAACTGCATTCGAAGCAAACGAGTTAGCTCCAAATCCAGGCGAAACACATGATTTAACTTCAAATCAGTGCGAAGTAGAAGGCTTAGCTTCAAATCCATGCGAATCTAATGGTTCGGCTTCAAATACTTGCGAATAGCAGGATTTAGCTTCAAATCAATACGATGTAGAAGGCTTAGCTTCAAATCCATGCAAAACACGTGATTTAGGATCCAATCAATGCGAAGTAGAAGGCTTAGCTTCAAATCCATGCGAAACAAATGATTGAGCTTCCTACACTTGGGATATAGGTGATATAGCTTCAACTGCATGCGAAACAAATGAGTTACATTCAAATCCAAGCGAAACACATAAATTAGCTTCAAATCAATGCGATGTCGAAGGTTTAGCTTCAAATCCAAGCGAAACACATGATTTCGCTTCAAATACTTGCGATATAAGTGTTATAGTTTCAAATGCTGCAGAAACGAACGAGTTAGCTTCAAATCCATGCGAAACACATGATTCAGCTGCAAATCAATGCTATGTAGAAGGCTTAGATTCAAATCCATGTAAAACACGTGATTTAGGATCCAATCAATGCGAAGTAGAAGGCTTAGCTTCAAATCCATGCGAAACAAATGCTTTAGCTTCAAATACTTGCGATATAAATGATATAGCTTCAAATACAGGAGAAACAAACGAGTTAGCTTCAAATCCATGCAAAACACACGATTTAGCTTCAATTCAATGCCAAGTAGAAGGCGAAGCTTCAAATCCATGCGAATCAATTGTTTAGCTGCAAATACTTGTGATATACATGATTTAGTTTTAACTGCATGCGAAACAAACGAGTTAGCTTCAAATCCATTCGAAACACAATATTTAGCGTCAAATCAATGCGAAGTAGAAGGCAGAGCTTCAAATCCATGCGATACAAATGGTGTAGCTTCAAATACTTGTGATATACATGATTTAGCTTCAACTGCATTCGAAGCAAACGAGTTAGCTCCAAATCCAGGCGAAACACATGATTTAACTTCAAATCAGTGCGAAGTAGAAGGCTTAGCTTCAAATCCATGCGAATCTAATGGTTCGGCTTCAAATACTTGCGAATAGCAGGATTTAGCTTCAAATCAATACGATGTAGAAGGCTTAGCTTCAAATCCATGCAAAACACGTGATTTAGGATCCAATCAATGCGAAGTAGAAGGCTTAGCTTCAAATCCATGCGAAACAAATGATTGAGCTTCCTACACTTGGGATATAGGTGATATAGCTTCAACTGCATGCGAAACAAATGAGTTACATTCAAATCCAAGCGAAACACATAAATTAGCTTCAAATCAATGCGATGTCGAAGGTTTAGCTTCAAATCCAAGCGAAACACATGATTTAGCTTCAAATACTTGCGATATAAGTGTTATAGTTTCAAATGCAGGAGAAACGAACGAGTTAGCTTCAAATCCATGCGAAACACATGATTCAGCTGCAAATCAATGCTATGTAGAAGGCTTAGATTCAAATCCATTTAAAACACGTGATTTAGGATCCAATCAATGCGAAGTAGAAGGCTTAGCTTCAAATCCATGCGAAACAAATGCTTTAGCTTCAAATACTTGCGATATAAATGATATAGCTTCAAATACAGGAGAAACAAACGAGTTAGCTTCAAATCCATGCAAAACACACGATTTAGCTTCAATTCAATGCCAAGTAGAAGGCGAAGCTTCAAATCCATGCGAATCAATTGTTCAGCTGCAAATACTTGTGATATACATGATTTAGTTTTAACTGCATGCGAAACAAACGAGTTAGCTTCAAATCCATTCGAAACACAATATTTATCGTCAAATCAATGCGAAGTAGAAGGCAGAGCTTCAAATCCATGCGATACAAATGGTGTAGCTTCAAATACTTGTGATATACATGATTTAGCTTCAACTGCATCCGAAGCAAACGAGTTAGCTCCAAATCCAGGCGAAACACATGATTTAACTTCAAATCAGTGCGAAGTAGAAGGCTTAGCTTCAAATCCATGCGAATCTAATGGTTCGGCTTCAAATACTTGCGAAATGCATGATTTAGCTTCAAATCAATACGATGTAGAAGGTTTAGCTTCAAATCCATGCCAAACACATGATTTAGCTTCAATTCCATGGGATGTAGAAGGCTTAGCTTCAAATCCATGCAAAACACGTGATTTAGGATCCAATCAATGCGAAGTAGAAGGCTTAGCATCAAATCCATGCGATACAAATGTTTTAGCTTCAAATACTTGCGATATAAATGATACAGCTTCAAATACAGGAGAAACGAACGAGTTAGCTTCAAATCCATGCAAAACACACGATTTAGCTTCAATTCAATGCCAAGTAGAAAGCTTAGGTTCAAATCCATGCGAATCAATTGTTTAGCTGCAAATACTTGTGATATACATGATTTAGTTTTAACTGCATGCGAAACAAACGAGTTGGCTTCAAATCCATTCGAAACACAATATTTAGCGTCAAATCAATGCGAAGTAGAAGGCAGAGCTTCAAATCCATGCGATACAAATGGTGTAGCTTCAAATACTTGTGATATACATGATTTAGCTTCAACTGCATTCGAAGCATACGAGTTAGCTCCAAATCCAGGCGATACACATGATTTAACTTCAAATCAGTGCGAAGTAGAAGGCTTAGCTTCAAATCCATGCGAATCTAATGGTTCGGCTTCAAATACTTGCGAAATGCATGATTTAGCTTCAAATCAATACGATGTAGAAGGCTTAGCTTCAAATCCATGCAAAACACGTGATTTAGGATCCAATCAATGCGAAGTAGAAGGCTTAGCTTCAAATCCATGCGAAACAAACGGATTAGATTCAAATACGTGCGATATAAATGATACAGCTTCAAATACAGGAGAAACAAACGAGTTAGCTTCAAATCCATGCAAACACACGATTCAGATTCAATTCAATGCCAAGTAGAAGGCTTAGCTTCAAATCCATGCAAATCTAATGGTTCGGCTTCAAATACTTGTGAAAGACATGATTTAGTTTCAACTGCATGCGAAACACATTATTTAGGTGCAAATCAGTGCCAAGCAGAAGGCTCAGGTTCAAAGCCATGCGATTCAATTGGTTCATCTTCAAATACTTGTGAAAGACATGATTTAGCTTCAACTGCATGCGAAACAAACGAGTTAGCTTCAAATCCATTCGAAACACATTATTTAGCGTCAAATCAATGCGAAGTAGAAGGCTTAGCTTCAAATCCATGCGAAACAAATGATTGAGCTTCCTACACTTGGGATATAGGTGATATAGCTTCAAATGCAGGCGAAACAAATGAGTTAGCTTCAAATCCGTGCGAGACACATGATTTTGCTTCAAATCAAAGCGAAGTAGAAGGCTTATCTTCAAACCCATGCGAAACACATTATTTGCCGTCAAATAATTGCGGTATAAATGAAATAGCGTCAAATGCAGGCGAATCAAACGAGTTAACTTCAAATCCATGTAGAACACAAGATTTAGCTTCCAATCAATGCGAAGGAGAAGTCTTAGCTTCAAATCCATGCGAAACAAATGGTTTAGCTACAAATACTTGTGATATACATTATTTAGCTACAACTGCATGCGAAACAAACGAGTTAGCTTCAAATCCATGCGAAACACATGACTTAGCTTCAAATCAATGCGATGTAGAAGGTTTAGCTTCAAATCCAATCGAAACACATGATTTAGCTTCAAATACTTGCGATATAAGTGATACAGCTTCAAATGCAGGCGAAACGAACGAGTTAGCAACAAATCCATGGGATGTAGATGATTTAGCTTCAAATCCAAGCGAAACACATTATGTAGCTGCAAATCAGTGCGAAGTAGAAGGCTCAGGTTCAAATCCATGCGATTCAAATGGTTCATCTTCAAATACTTGTGAAAGACATGATTTAGCTTCAACTGCATGCGAAACAAACGAGTTACCTTCAAATCCACGCGAAACACATGATTTAGCTTCAAATCAATGCGATGTAGAAGGCTTAGCTTCAAATGCATGCAAACCACGTGATTTAGGATCCAATCAATGCGAAGTAGTAGGCTTAGCTTCAAATCCATGCGAATCAATTGTTTAGCTGCAAATACTTGTGATTTACATGATTTAGTTTCAACTGCATGCGAAACAAACGAGTTAGCTTCAAATCCATTCGAAACACAATATTTAGCGTCAAATCAATGCGAAGTAGAAGGCAGAGCTTCAAATCCATGCGATACAAATGGTTTAGCTTCAAATACTTGTGATATACATGATTTAGCTTCAACTGCATTCGAAGCAAACGAGTTAGCACCAAATCCACGCGAAACACATGATTTAACTTCAAATCAGTGCGAAGTAGATGACTTAGCTTCAAATCCATGCGAATCTAATGGTTCGGCTTCAAATACTTGTGAAATGCATGAATTAGCTTCAACTGCATGCGAAACAACGAGTTACCTTCAAATCCACGCGAAACACATAATTTAGCTTCAAATCAATGCGAAGTAGCAGGTTTAGCTTGAAATCCATGCGAAATGATTGAGCTTCCTACACTTGGGATATAGGTGATATAGCTTCAACTGCATGCGAAACAAATAAGTTACATTCAAATCCAAGCGAAACACATAATTTAGCTTCAAATCAATGCGATGTAGAAGGATTAGCTTCAAATCCAAGCGAAACACATGATTTAGCTTCCAATACTTGCGATATAAGTGATATAGTTTCAAATGCAGGAGAAACGAAAGAGTTAGCTTCAAATCCATGCGAAACACATGATTCTGCTGCAAATCAATGCGATGTAGAAGGCTTATCTTCAAATCCATGCAAAACACGTGATTTAGGATCCAATCAATGCGAAGTAGAAGGCTTAGCTTCAAATCCATGCGAATCAATTGTTTAGCTGCAAATACTTGTGATATACATGATTTAGTTTCAACTGCATGCGAAACAAACGAGTTAGCTTCAAATCCAAGCGAAACAGATGGTTTAACTTCAAATCAATGCGAAGTAGAAGGCGTAGCTTCAAATCCATGCGGAAAAAATGGTTATGCTTCAAAAACTTGTGATATATGTGATATAGATTCAACTGCAGGCGAAACGAACGAGATAGCTTCAAATCCATGCGAAACATATGATTTAGCTTCAAATCCATGGGATGTAGAAGGTTTAGCTTCAAATCCATGCGAAACATATGATTGAGCTTCAAAGACTTGGGATATAGGTGGTCTATCTTCAACTGCATGCGAAACAAACGAGTTACCATCAAATCCACCCGAAATACATGAGTTAGCATCAAATCAATGCGATGTAGAAGGTTTAGCTTCAAATCCATGCGAAACAAATGATTGAGCTTCAAACACTTGTGATATATGTGATATAGCTTCAACTGCATGCGAAACAAACGAGATACCTTCAAATCCACGCGTAACACATGATTTAGCTTCAAATCAATGCGATGTAGAAGGTTTAGCTTCAAATCCATGCAAACCACGTGATTTAGGATCCAATCAATGCGAAGTAGAAGGCTTAGCTTCAAATCCATGCGAATCAATTGTTTAGCTGCAAATACTTGTGATATACATGATTTAGTTTCAACTGCATGCGAAACAAACGAGTTAGCTTCAAATCCATTCGAAACACATTATTTAGCGTCAAATCAATGCGAAGTAGAAGGCAGAGCTTCAAATCCATGCGATACAAATGGTTTAGCTTCAAATACTTGTGATATACATGATTTAGCTTCAACTGCATTCGAAGCAAACGAGTTAGCTCCAAATCCACGCGAAACACATGATTTAACTTCAAATCAGTGCGAAGTAGATGACTTAGCTTCAAATCCATGCGAATCTAATGGTTCGGCTTCAAATACTTGTGAAATGCATGAATTAGCTTCAACTGCATGCGAAACAACGAGTTACCTTCAAATCCACGCGAAACACATAATTTAGCTTCAAATCAATGCGAAGTAGCAGGTTTAGCTTGAAATCCATGCGAAATGATTGAGCTTCCTACACTTGGGATATAGGTGATATAGCTTCACCTGCATGCGAAACAAATAAGTTACATTCAAATCCAAGCGAAACACATAATTTAGCTTCAAATCAATGCGATGTAGAAGGATTAGCTTCAAATCCAAGCGAAACACATGATTTAGCTTCCAATACTTGCGATATAAGTGATATAGTTTCAAATGCAGAAGAAACGAAAGAGTTAGCTTCAAATCCATGCGAAACACATGATTCTGCTGCAAATCAATGCGATGTAGAAGGCTTATCTTCAAATCCATGCAAAACACGTGATTTAGGATCCAATCAATGCGAAGTAGAAGGCTTAGCTTCAAATCCATGCGAAACAAATGCTTTAGCTTCAAATACTTGCGACATAAATGATATAGCTTCAAATACAGGAGAAACAAACGAGTTAGCTTCAAATCCATGCGAAACACATAATTTAGCTTCAAATCAATGCGAGGTAGTAGGTTTAGCTTCAAATCCATGCGAAACAAATGATTGAGCTTCCTACACTTGGGATATAGGTGATATAGCTTCAACTGCATGCCAAACAAATGAGTTACATTCAAATCCAAGCGAAACACATCAATTAGCTTCAGATCAATGCGATGTAGAAGGTTTAGCTTCAAATCCATGCCAAACACATGATTTAGCTTCAATTCCATGGGATGTAGAAGGTTTAGCTTCAAATCCATGCGAAACACATTATTTAGGTGCAAATCAGTGCGAAGTAGAAGGCTCAGGTTCAAAGCCATGCGATTCAAATGGTTCATCTTCAAATACTTGTGAAAGACATGATTTGGCTTCAACTGCATGCGAAACAAACGAGTTACCTTCAAATCCACGCGAAACACATGATTTAGCTTCAAATCAATGCGATGTAGAAGGTTTAGCTTCACATCCATGCGAAACAAATGATTTACCTTCATATACTTGCGGTATAAGTGATATAGCTTCAAATGCAGGCGAAACAAATGAGTTAGCTTCAAATCCGTGCGAGACACATGATTTTGCTTCAAATCAAAGCGAAGTAGAAGGCTTATCTTCAAACCCATGCGAAACACATTATTTGCCGTCAAATAATTGCGGTATAAATGAAATAGCGTCAAATGCAGGCGAATCAAACGAGTTAACTTCAAATCCATGTAGAACACAAGATTTAGTTTCCAATCAATGCGAAGGAGAAGTCTTAGCTTCAAATCCATGCGAAACAAATGGTTTAGCTACAAATACTTGTGATATACATTATTTAGCTACAACTGCATGCGAAACAAACGAGTTAGCTTCAAATCCATGCGAAACACATGATTTAGCTTCAAATCAATGCGATGTAGAAGGTTTAGCTTCAAATCCAATCGAAACACATGATTTAGCTTCAAATACTTGCGATATAAGTGATACAGCTTCAAATGCAGGCGAAACGAACGAGTTAGCAACAAATCCATGGGATGTAGATGATTTAGCTTCAAATCCATGCGAAACACATTATGTAGCTGCAAATCAGTGCGAAGTAGAAGGCTCAGGTTCAAATCCATGCGATTCAAATGGTTCATCTTCAAATACTTGTGAAAGACATGATTTAGCTTCAACTGCATGCGAAACAAACGAGTTACCTTCAAATCCACGCGAAACACATGATTTAGCTTCAAATCAATGCGATGTAGAAGGCTTAGCTTCAAATGCATGCAAACCACGTGATTTAGGATCCAATCAATGCGAAGTAGAAGGCTTAGCTTCAAATCCATGCGAATCAATTGTTTAGCTGCAAATACTTGTGATTTACATGATTTAGTTTCAACTGCATGCGAAACAAACGAGTTAGCTTCAAATCCATTCGAAACACAATATTTAGCGTCAAAGCAATGCGAAGTAGAAGGCAGAGCTTCAAATCCATGCGATACAAATGGTTTAGCTTCAAATACTTGTGATATACATGATTTAGCTTCAACTGCATTCGAAGCAAACGAGTTAGCTCCAAATCCACGCGAAACACATGATTTAACTTCAAATCAGTGCGAAGTAGATGACTTAGCTTCAAATCCATGCGAATCTAATGGTTCGGCTTCAAATACTTGTGAAATGCATGAATTAGCTTCAACTGCATGCGAAACAACGAGTTACCTTCAAATCCACGCGAAACACATAATTTAGCTTCAAATCAATGCGAAGTAGCAGGTTTAGCTTGAAATCCATGCGAAATGATTGAGCTTCCTACACTTGGGATATAGGTGATATAGCTTCACCTGCATGCGAAACAAATAAGTTACATTCAAATCCAAGCGAAACACATAATTTAGCTTCAAATCAATGCGATGTAGAAGGATTAGCTTCAAATCCAAGCGAAACACATGATTTAGCTTCCAATACTTGCGATATAAGTGATATAGTTTCAAATGCAGAAGAAACGAAAGAGTTAGCTTCAAATCCATGCGAAACACATGATTCTGCTGCAAATCAATGCGATGTAGAAGGCTTATCTTCAAATCCATGCAAAACACGTGATTTAGGATCCAATCAATGCGAAGTAGAAGGCTTAGCTTCAAATCCATGCGAAACAAATGCTTTAGCTTCAAATACTTGCGACATAAATGATATAGCTTCAAATACAGGAGAAACAAACGAGTTAGCTTCAAATCCATGCGAAACACATAATTTAGCTTCAAATCAATGCGAGGTAGTAGGTTTAGCTTCAAATCCATGCGAAACAAATGATTGAGCTTCCTACACTTGGGATATAGGTGATATAGCTTCAACTGCATGCCAAACAAATGAGTTACATTCAAATCCAAGCGAAACACATCAATTAGCTTCAGATCAATGCGATGTAGAAGGTTTAGCTTCAAATCCATGCCAAACACATGATTTAGCTTCAATTCCATGGGATGTAGAAGGTTTAGCTTCAAATCCATGCGAAACACATTATTTAGGTGCAAATCAGTGCGAAGTAGAAGGCTCAGGTTCAAAGCCATGCGATTCAAATGGTTCATCTTCAAATACTTGTGAAAGACATGATTTGGCTTCAACTGCATGCGAAACAAACGAGTTACCTTCAAATCCACGCGAAACACATGATTTAGCTTCAAATCAATGCGATGTAGAAGGTTTAGCTTCACATCCATGCGAAACAAATGATTTACCTTCATATACTTGCGGTATAAGTGATATAGCTTCAAATGCAGGCGAAACAAATGAGTTAGCTTCAAATCCGTGCGAGACACATGATTTTGCTTCAAATCAAAGCGAAGTAGAAGGCTTATCTTCAAACCCATGCGAAACACATTATTTGCCGTCAAATAATTGCGGTATAAATGAAATAGCGTCAAATGCAGGCGAATCAAACGAGTTAACTTCAAATCCATGTAGAACACAAGATTTAGTTTCCAATCAATGCGAAGGAGAAGTCTTACCTTCAAATCCATGCGAAACAAATGGTTTAGCTACAAATACTTGTGATATACATTATTTAGCTACAACTGCATGCGAAACAAACGAGTTAGCTTCAAATCCATGCGAAACACATGATTTAGCTTCAAATCAATGCGATGTAGAAGGTTTAGCTTCAAATCCAATCGAAACACATGATTTAGCTTCAAATACTTGCGATATAAGTGATACAGCTTCAAATGCAGGCGAAACGAACGAGTTAGCAACAAATCCATGGGATGTAGATGATTTAGCTTCAAATCCATGCGAAACACATTATGTAGCTGCAAATCAGTGCGAAGTAGAAGGCTCAGGTTCAAATCCATGCGATTCAAATGGTTCATCTTCAAATACTTGTGAAAGACATGATTTAGCTTCAACTGCATGCGAAACAAACGAGTTACCTTCAAATCCACGCGAAACACATGATTTAGCTTCAAATCAATGCGATGTAGAAGGCTTAGCTTCAAATGCATGCAAACCACGTGATTTAGGATCCAATCAATGCGAAGTAGAAGGCTTAGCTTCAAATCCATGCGAATCAATTGTTTAGCTGCAAATACTTGTGATTTACATGATTTAGTTTCAACTGCATGCGAAACAAACGAGTTAGCTTCAAATCCATTCGAAACACAATATTTAGCGTCAAAGCAATGCGAAGTAGAAGGCAGAGCTTCAAATCCATGCGATACAAATGGTTTAGCTTCAAATACTTGTGATATACATGATTTAGCTTCAACTGCATTCGAAGCAAACGAGTTAGCTCCAAATCCACGCGAAACACATGATTTAACTTCAAATCAGTGCGAAGTAGATGACTTAGCTTCAAATCCATGCGAATCTAATGGTTCGGCTTCAAATACTTGTGAAATGCATGAATTAGCTTCAACTGCATGCGAAACAACGAGTTACCTTCAAATCCACGCGAAACACATAATTTAGCTTCAAATCAATGCGAAGTAGCAGGTTTAGCTTGAAATCCATGCGAAATGATTGAGCTTCCTACACTTGGGATATAGGTGATATAGCTTCAACTGCATGCGAAACAAATAAGTTACATTCAAATCCAAGCGAAACACATAATTTAGCTTCAAATCAATGCGATGTAGAAGGATTAGCTTCAAATCCAAGCGAAACACATGATTTAGCTTCCAATACTTGCGATATAAGTGATATAGTTTCAAATGCAGGAGAAACGAAAGAGTTAGCTTCAAATCCATGCGAAACACATGATTCTGCTGCAAATCAATGCGATGTAGAAGGCTTATCTTCAAATCCATGCAAAACACGTGATTTAGGATCCAATCAATGCGAAGTAGAAGGCTTAGCTTCAAATCCATGCGAATCAATTGTTTAGCTGCAAATACTTGTGATATACATGATTTAGTTTCAACTGCATGCGAAACAAACGAGTTAGCTTCAAATCCAAGCGAAACAGATGGTTTAACTTCAAATCAATGCGAAGTAGAAGGCGTAGCTTCAAATCCATGCGGAACAAATGGTTATGCTTCAAGAACTTGTGATATATGTGATATAGATTCAACTGCAGGCGAAACGAACGAGATAGCTTCAAATCCATGCGAAACATATGATTTAGCTTCAAATCCATGGGATGTAGAAGGTTTAGCTTCAAATCCATGCGAAACATATGATTGAGCTTCAAAGACTTGGGATATAGGTGGTCTATCTTCAACTGCATGCGAAACAAACGAGTTACCATCAAATCCACCCGAAATACATGAGTTAGCATCAAATCAATGCGATGTAGAAGGTTTAGCTTCAAATCCATGCGAAACAAATGATTTAGCTTCAATTACTTGCAATATAATTGATATAGCTTCAAAGGCAGGGGAAATAAACGAGATAGCTTCAAATCCATGCAAAACGCACGATTAAGCTTCAAATCAATGCTATGTAGAAGGTTTAGCTTAAAATACCATGCGAAACAAATGATTTAGATTCAAATAATTGCGAAGTAGAAGTTTTAGCTTCAAATGCAGGCGAAACAAACGAGTTAGCTTCAAATCTATGCGAAACACGTGATTTAGCTTCAAATCAATGCGATGTAAAAGGTTTACCTTCAAATCTGTCCGAAACAAATGATTTAGCTTCAAATACTTGCGGTATAAGTGATATAGCTTCATATGCAGGCGGAACGAACGAGTTAGCTTCAAATCCATGCGAATCACATGATTTAGCTTCAAATACTTGCGAATATAAGGGATACAGCTTCAAATGCATGCGAGACGAACGAGTTAGCTTCAAATACCTGCGATATAAACGGAGTAGGTTCAAAAGCAGGCAAACAAACGAGTTAGCTTCAAATCCATGCGAAACACATGATTTAGCTTCATATCCAAGGGAAACACATGATTTAGCTACAAATCAATGCGATGTAGAAGGTTTAGCTTCAAATCCATGCGCAACAAATTGTTTAGCTTCAACTACTTGTGATATACATGATTTAGCTTCAACTGCATGCGCAACAACCGAGCTAGCGTCAAATACATGATAAACACTAGATTTAGCTTCAAATCAAAGCGACGTGGAAGGTTTAGCTTCAAATCCATGCGAAACAAATGATTTAGCATCAGATACTTGTTATATAACTGATATAGCTACAAATGCAGGGGAAACAAACGGGTTAGCTTTAAATACATGCAAAAGACATGATTAAGCTGCAAATCAATGCGATGTAGAAGGTTTAGCTTCAAATCCATGCGATACAAATCGTTTAGCTTCAAATACATGTGATATACCTGATTTAGATTCAGCTGCATTCGAAACAGACGAGTTAGCTTCAAATCCTCGCGACACAACTGATTTAACATCAAATACTTGCCATATAAGTGATATAGCTTCAAATGCAGAGGAAACAAACGAGTTAGCTTCAAATCTATGCGAAACACATGATTTAGCTTCAAATCAATGCGAACTAGAAGTCTTAGCTTCAAAACCATGCGAAACAAATGATTTAGCTTCAAATCCATGCGAAGTAGAAGGCTTAGCTTCAAATCCATGCGAAACAAAAGATTTAGCTTTAAATACTTGCGAATATAAGTGATATAGCTTCAAATACAGGCGACACAAACGAGTTTGCTTCAAATCCATTCGAAACACAATATTTAGCTTCAAATCAATGCGAAGTAGAAGGCAGAGCTTCAAATCCATGCGATACAAATGGTGTAGCTTCAAATACTTGTGATATACATGATTTAGCTTCAACTGCATTCGAAGCAAACGAGTTAGCTCCAAATCCAGGCGAAACACATGATTTAACTTCAAATCAGTGCGAAGTAGAAGGCTTAGCTTCAAATCCATGCGAATCTAATGGTTCGGCTTCAAATACTTGCGAAATGCATGATTTAGCTTCAAATCAATAAGATGTAGAAGGCTTAGCTTCAAATCCATGCAAAACACGTGATTTAGGATCCAATCAATGCGAAGTAGAAGGCTTAGCTTCAAATCCATGCGAAACAAACGGATTAGATTCAAATACGTGCGATATAAATGATACAGCTTCAAATACAGGAGAAACAAACGAGTTAGCTTCAAATCCATGCAAACACACGATTCAGATTCAATTCAATGCCAAGTAGAAGGCTTAGCTTCAAATCCATGCGAATCTAATGGTTCGGCTTCAAATACTTGTGAAAGACATGATTTAGTTTCAACTGCATGCGAAACACATTATTTAGGTGCAAATCAGTGCCAAGCAGAAGGCTCAGGTTCAAAGCCATGCGATTCAATTGGTTCATCTTCAAATACTTGTGAAAGACATGATTTAGCTTCAACTGCATGCGAAACAAACGAGTTACCTTCAAATCCACGCGAAACACATGATTTAGCTTCAAATCAATGCGATGTAGAAGGCTTAGCTTCAAATCAATGCGATGTAGAAGGCTTTGCTTCAAATCCAAGCGAGACACATGATTTCGCTTCAATCAGTGCGAAGTAGAAGGCTCAGCTTCAAATCGATGCGAATCTAATAGTCCGGCATCAAATTCTTGTGAAATACATGATTTAGCTTCAACTGCATGTGAAACAAACGTGTTAGCTTCAAATCGAAGCGAAACACATGATTTATCTTCAAATCAATGCGAAGTAGAAGGTTTCGCTTCAAATGCAGGCGAAACAAAAGAGTTAGCTTCAAATCAATGCGATGTAGAAGGTTTAGCTTCAAATCCATGCGAAACAAATGATTTAGCTTCAATTACTTGCAATATAATTGATATAGCTTCAAAGGCAGGGGAAATAAACGAGATAGCTTCAAATCCATGCAAAACGCACGATTAAGCTTCAAATCAATGCTATGTAGAAGGTTTAGCTTAAAATACCATGCGAAACAAATGATTTAGATTCAAATAATTGCGGTATAAGTGATATAGCTTCATATGCAGGCGGAACGAACGAGTTAGCTTCAAATCCATGCGAATCACATGATTTAGCTTCAAATACTTGCGGATATAAGGGATACAGCTTCAAATGCATGCGAGACGAACGAGTTAGCTTCAAATACCTGCGATATAAACGGAGTAGGTTCAAAAGCAGGCAAACAAACGAGTTAGCTTCAAATCCATGCGAAACACATGATTTAGCTTCATATCCAAGGGAAACACATGATTTAGCTTCAAATCAATGCGATGTAGAAGGTTTAGCTTCAAATCCATGCGCAACAAATTGTTTAGCTTCAACTACTTGTGATATACATGATTTAGCTTCAACTGCATGCGCAACAACCGAGCTAGCGTCAAATACATGATAAACACTAGATTTAGCTTCAAATCAAAGCGACGTGGAAGGTTTAGCTTCAAATCCATGCGAAACAAATGATTTAGCATCAGATACTTGTTATATAATTGATATAGCTACAAATGCAGGGGAAACAAACGGGTTAGCTTTAAATACATGCAAAAGACATGATTAAGCTGCAAATCAATGCGATGTAGAAGGTTTAGCTTCAAATCCATGCGATACAAATCGTTTAGCTTCAAATACTTGTGATATACCTGATTTAGATTCAGCTGCATTCGAAACAGACGAGTTAGCTTCAAATCCACGCGACACAACTGATTTAACATCAAATACTTGCCATATAAGTGATATAGCTTCAAATGCAGAGGAAACAAACGAGTTAGCTTCAAATCTATGCGAAACACATGATTTAGCTTCAAATCAATGCGAACTAGAAGTCTTAGCTTCAAAACCATGCGAAACAAATGATTTAGCTTCAAATCCATACGAAGTAGAAGGCTTAGCTTCAAATCCATGCGAAACGAAAGATTTAGCTTTAAATACTTGCGAATATAAGTGATATAGCTTCAAATACAGGCGACACAAACGAGTTTGCTTCAAATCCATGCCAAACACTTGATTTAGCTTCAGATCCAAGCGAAACACATGATTTAGCTTCACACCAATGTGATGTAGAAGGCTTAGCTTCAAATCCGCGAGAAACAAATGATTTAGTTTCAAATACATGCGATATAAGTGATATAGCTTCATATGCAGGCGAAACAAAAGAGTTAGTTTCAAATCCATGCGGTACACATGATTTAACTTCAAATCAATGCGAAGTAGAAGGCTTATATTCAAATCCATGCGATACAAATCGTTTAGCTTCAAATACTTGTGATATACATGATTTAGCTTCAGCTGCATTCGAAACAGACGAGTTAACTTCTAATCCACGCGAAATACATTATTTAGTTTCAAAAGAGTGCGAATTAGAAGGCTTAGCTTCAAATACTTGCAGCATAAATGAAAGAGCTTCAAATGCAGGCGAAACAAACGAGTTAGCTTCAAATCCATGTGAAACAAATGATTTAGCTTCATATACAAGGGAAACACATGATTTAGCTTCAAATCAATGCGATGTAGAAGGTTTAGATTCAAAACTGAGCACAACAAATGACTCATCTTCAAATACTCTCGATATTGGTGATATAGCTTCAAATGCAGACGAATCAAATGGTTCAGCTACAAATCCATGCAAAACACGTGATTTAGATTCCAATCAATGCAAAGTAGAAGGCCTAGCTTCAAATCCATGCGAAACAAATGATTTAGCTTCAAATACTTGCGATATAAATGACACAGCTTCATATGCAGTCGAAACGAACGAGTTAGCTTCAACTCCATGCGATGCACATGATTTTGATGCAAATCAATGCGACGTAGCAGGTTTAGCTTCAAATCCATGCAAAACAAACGACATAGCATCAGATACTTGCGATATAACTGATATAGCTCCAAATGCAGATGAATCAAACGAGTTAGCTGCAAAATCCAAGCGAAACACATGATCTAGCTTGATATCAATGCGAAGTAGAAGGCTTAGCTTCACATCCATGCGAATCAAATGGATTAGCTCCAAATACTTCGGATATACATGATTTAGCTTCAACTGCAGGCGAAACAAACGAGTTAGCTTCAAATCCAAGCGACAGAACAGATTTAACATCAAATACTTGCGATATGAGTGATATAGCTTCAAATGCAGTCGAAACAACCGAGTTAGCTTCAAATCCATGCGAAACACATGATTTATATGCAAATCAATGCGACGTAGAAGCCTTAGCTTCAAATCCATGAGGAAAAAATGATTTAGCTTCAAATAATTGTGATATAAGTGATATAGATTCAACTGCAGGCGTAACAAACGAGTTAGCTTCAAATACGTGCGAAACATATGATTTAGCTTCAAATCACTGCGACCTAGATGTCCTAGCTTCAAATCCATGCGAAACACATGATTTAGCTTCAAATCAATTTCGAAGTAGAAGGCTTTGCTTCAAATCCAAGCGAGACACATGATTTAGCTTCAATCAGTGCGAAGTAGAAGGCTCAGCTTCAAATCGATGCGAATCTAATAGTCCGGCATCAAATTCTTGTGAAATACATGATTTAGCTTCAACTGCATGTGAAACAAACGTGTTAGCTTCAAATCGAAGCGAAACAGATGATTTAGCTTCAAATCAATGCGAAGTAGAAGGCGTAGCTTCAAATCCATGCGAAACAAATGGTTTAGCGTCAAATAGTTGTGATATACGTTATTTAGATTTAACAGTATGCGCAACGAACGAGTTAGCTTCAAATCCATGCGAAACACATGATTTAGCTGCAAATCAATGCGATGTAGAAGGTTTAGCTCCAAATACATGCGAAACAAATGATTGAGCTTCAAACACTTGGGATGTAGGTGGTATAGCTCCAACTGCATGCGAAACAAACGAGTTACCTTCAAATCCACCCGAAACACATGAGTTAGCTTCAAATCAATGCGATGTAGAAGGTTTAGCTCCAAATACATGCGAAACAAATGATTGAGCTTCAAACACTTGGGATAAAGGTGATATAGCCTCAACTGCATACGAAACAAACGAGTTACCATCAAATCCACGCGAATCACATGAATTGGTTCAAATGAATGCGATGTAGAAGGTTTAGATTCAAATCCAAGCGAAACACACGATTTAGCTTCAAATACTTGCGATATAAGTGATATAGATTCAAATACAGACGAAACGAACGAGTTAGCTTCAAATCCATGCGAAACACATGATTCATTTGCAAATCAATGCGATGTAGAAGGTTCAGCTTCAAATCCATGCAAAACACGTGATTTAGCTTCCAATTATTGCGAAGTAGAAGGCTTCGCTTCAAATCCATGCAATCACAAATGGTTTAGCTTCAAATCCATGCGAAACACATGATTTAGCTTCAAATCAATGCGATGTAAAAGGTTTAGCTTCAAATCCATGCGATACACAAGATTTAGCTTCAAATCAATTCGATATAGAAGGTTCTGCTACAAATCCAAGCGAAACAGATGATTTAACTTCAAATCAATGCGAAGTAGAAGGCATAGCTTCAAATCCATGCGGAACAAATGGTTATGCTTCAAAAACATGTGATATATGTGATATAGATTCAACTGCAGGCGAAACAAACTAGATAGCTTCAAATCCATGCAAAACACATGATTAAGCTTCAAAACAATGGGAAGTAGAAGGCTTAGCTTCAAATCCATGCGACACACACGATTTAGCTTCAAATCAATGCGATGTAGAAGGTTTAGCTTCAAATCCATGCTAAACACGTGATTTAGCTTCTAATTAATGCGAAGTAGAAGGCTTAGCTTCCAATCCATGCGAAACAAATGGTTTAGCTTCAAATACTTGTGATATACGTTATTTAGATTTAACTGCATGCGCATCGAACGAGTTAGCTTCAAATCCATGCGAAACACATGATTTAGCTGGAAATCAATGCGATGTAGGAGGTTTAGCTTCAAATCCATGCGAAACAAATGATTTAGCATTAAATACTTGTGAATATAAGTGATATAGCTACAAATGCAGGCGAAACAAACGAGTTAGCTTCAGATCCATGCGAAACACATGATTTAGCTTCAAATCAATTTCGAAGTAGAAGGCTTTGCTTCAAATCCAAGCGAGACACATGATTTCGCTTCAATCAGTGCGAAGTAGAAGGCTCAGCTTCAAATCGATGCGAATCTAATAGTCCGGCCTCAAATTCTTGTGAAATACATGATTTAGCTTCAACTGCATGTGAAACAAACGTGTTAGCTTCAAATCGAAGCGAAACAGATGATTTAGCTTCAAATCAATGCGAAGTAGAAGGCGTAGCTTCAAATCCGTGCGGAACAAATGGTTATGCTTCAAAAACTTGTGATATAAGTGATATAGATTCAATTGCAGGCGAAACGAACGAGTTACCTTCAACTCAACGCGAAACACATGATTTAGCTTCAAATCAATGCGATGTAGAAGGTTTAGCCGCAAATCCATGCGATAGACAAGATTTAGCTTCAAATCAATGCGATGTAGAAAGTTCAGCTTCAAATCCATGCGACGCACATGATTTAGCTTCAAATACTTGCGATATAAGTGATGTAGCTTCAAAATCTGGAGGAACAAACGAGGTAGCTTCAATTTCATGCGAAACAAATGATTTAGCTTCAAATCAATGCGAAGTAGAGGGCTTAGCTTCAAATCCATGCGAAACAAATGGTTTAGTTACAAATAATTGTGATATACACTATAAAGCTACAACTGCATGCGAAACAAACGAGTTAGCTTCAAATACATGGGAAACACATGATTTAGCTTCAAATCAATGCGATGTAGAAGGTTTAGCATCAATTCCATGCGATACAAATGATTGAGCTTCAAACACTTGGGATAAAGGTGATATAGCTTCATCTGCATGCGAAACAAACGAGTTACCTTCAAATCCAAGCGAAACACATGATTTACCTTCAACTGAATGCGATGTAGAAGGTTTAGCTTCAAATCCAAGCGAAACACATGATTTAGCTTCAAATCAAATTGATGTAGAAGGTTTAGCTTCAAATCCATGCGAAACAAATGATTGAGCTTCAAACACTTGGGATATAGGTGGTATATTTTCAACTGCATGCGAAACAAACGAGTCACCTTCAAATCCACGCGAAACACATGAGTTAGCTTCAAATCAATGCGATGTAGAAGGTTTAGCATCAAATCCATGCGATACAAATGATTGAGCTTCAAACACTTGGGATAAAGGTGATATAGCTTCAACTGCATGCGAAACAAACGAGTTACCTTCAAATCCAAGCGAAACACATGATTTACCTTCAACTGAATGCGATGTAGAAGGTTTAGCTTCAAATCCAAGCGAAACACATATGATTTAGCTTCAAATGCTTGCGATATAAATGAAGTAACTTCAAATGCTGAGGATAAAATCATGTTAGCTTCAAATCCATGCAAAACACATGACTAAGCTTCAAATCCATGGGCAACACATGATTTAGGTTCATTGTCATGGTAAACACATGATTTAGCTTCACATACATGCGAAACAAATGGTTTAGCTTCAAATACTTGTCATATATATGATATATCTCCAACTGCATGCGAAACAAACGAGTTAGCTTAAAATCCATGCGAAGGACATGATTCAGGATCAAATCAGTGTGAAATAGAAGGCTTACCATCAAATCCCATGCGAATCAAATGGTTTAGATTCAAATACTTGTGATATACATGACTTAGCTTCAACTGCATTCGACACAAACGAGTTAGCTTCAAATCCAAGCGAGACACATGATTTAGCTTCAATCAGTGCGAAGTAGAAGGCTCAGCTTCAAATCGATGCGAATCTAATAGTCCGGCATCAAATTCTTGTGAAATACATGATTTAGTTCAACTGCATCTGAAACAAACGTGTTAGCTTCAAATCGAAGCGAAACAGATGATTTAGCTTCAAATCAATGCGAAGTAGAAGGCGTAGCTTCAAATCCATGCGAAACAAATGGTTTAGCGTCAAATAGTTGTGATATACGTTATTTAGATTTAACAGTATGCGCAACGAACGAGTTAGCTTCAAATCCATGCGAAACACATGATTTAGCTGCAAATCAATGCGATGTAGAAGGTTTAGCTCCAAATACATGCGAAACAAATGATTGAGCTTCAAACACTTGGGATGTAGGTGGTATAGCTCCAACTGCATGCGAAACAAACGAGTTACCTTCAAATCCACGCGAAACACATGAGTTAACTTCAAATCAATGCGAAGTAGAAGGCGTAGCTTCAAATCCATGCGGAACAAATGGTTATGCTTCAAAAACATGTGATATATGTGATATAGATTCAACTGCAGGCGAAACAAACGAGATAGCTTCAAATCCATGCAAAACACATGATTAAGCTTCAAAACAATGGGAAGTAGAAGGCTTAGCTTCAAATCCATGCGAAACACACGATTTAGCTTCAAATCAATGCGATGTAGAAGGTTTAGCTTCAAATCCATGCAAAACACGTGATTTAGCTTCTAATTAATGCGAAGTAGAAGGCTTAGTTTCCAATCCATGCGAAACAAATGGTTTAGCTTCAAATACTTGTGATATACGTTATTTAGATTTAACAGTATGCGCAACGAACGAGTTAGCTTCAAATCCATGCGAAACACATGATTTAGCTGCAAATCAATGCGATGTAGAAGGTTTAGCTCCAAATACATGCGAAACAAATGATTGAGCTTCAAACACTTGGGATGTAGGTGGTATAGCTCCAACTGCATGCGAAACAAACGAGTTACCTTCAAATCCACGCGAAACACATGAGTTAACTTCAAATCAATGCGAAGTAGAAGGCGTAGCTTCAAATCCATGCGGAACAAATGGTTATGCTTCAAAAACATGTGATATATGTGATATAGATTCAACTGCAGGCGAAACAAACGAGATAGCTTCAAATCCATGCAAAACACATGATTAAGCTTCAAAACAATGGGAAGTAGAAGGCTTAGCTTCAAATCCATGCGAAACACACGATTTAGCTTCAAATCAATGCGATGTAGAAGGTTTAGCTTCAAATCCATGCAAAACACGTGATTTAGCTTCTAATTAATGCGAAGTAGAAGGCTTAGCTTCCAATCCATGCGAAACAAATGGTTTAGCTTCAAATACTTGTGATATACGTTATTTAGATTTAACTGCATGCGCATCGAACGAGTTAGCTTCAAATCCATGCGAAACACATGATTTAGCTGGAAATCAATGCGATGTAGGAGGTTTAGCTTCAAATCCATGCGAAACAAATGATTTAGCATCAAATACTTGTGAATATAAGTGATATAGCTACAAATGCAGGCGAAACAAACGAGTTAGCTTCAGATCCATGCGAAACACATGATTTAGCTTCAAATCAATTTCGAAGTAGAAGGCTTTGCTTCAAATCCAAGCGAGACACATGATTTCGCTTCAATCAGTGCGAAGTAGAAGGCTCAGCTTCAAATCGATGCGAATCTAATAGTCCGGCATCAAATTCTTGTGAAATACATGATTTAGCTTCAACTGCATGTGAAACAAACGTGTTAGCTTCAAATCGAAGCGAAACAGATTATTTAGCTTCAAATCAATGCGAAGTAGAAGGCGTAGCTTCAAATCCGTGCGGAACAAATGGTGATGCTTCAAAAACTTGTGATATAAGTGATATAGATTCAATTGCAGGCGAAACGAACGAGTTACCTTCAACTCAACGCGAAACACATGATTTAGCTTCAAATCAATGCGATGTAGAAGGTTTAGCATCAAATCCATGCGATACAAATGATTGAGCTTCAAACACTTGGGATAAAGGTGATATAGCTTCAACTGCATGCGAAACAAACGAGTTACCTGCAAATCCAAGCGAAACACATGATTTAGCTTCAACTGAATGCAATGTAGAAGGTTTAGCTTCAAATCCAAGCGAAACACATATGATTTAGCTTCAAATACTTGCGATATAAATGAAGTAACCTCAAATGCTGAGGATACAATCATGTTAGCTTCAAATCCATGCAAAACACATGATTAAGCTTCAAATCCATGGGCAACACATGATTTAGGTTCATTGTCATGGTAAACACATGATTTAGCTTCACATACATGCGAAACAAATGGTTTAGCTTCAAATACTTGTCATATATATGATATATCTCCAACTGCATGCGAAACAAACGAGTTAGCTTCAAATCCATGCGAAGGACATGATTCAGGATCAAATCAGTGTGAAGTAGAAGGCTTACCATCAAATCCCATGCGAATCAAATGGTTTAGATTCAAATACTTGTGATACACATGACTTAGCTTCAACTGCATTCGACACAAACGAGTTAGCTTCAAATCCATGCGAAACACATGATTCAGATGCAAATCAATACGATGTAGAAGGTTTAGCTTCAAATCCATGCCAAACACATGATTTAGCTTCAAATCCATGGGATGTATAAGGTTTAGCTTCAAATCCATCAGAAACAAATGATTTAGCTTCAGATACTTGCGATATACATTATTTAGCTACAACTGCATGCGAAACAAACGAGTTAGCTTCAAATCCATGCGAAACACATGATTTAGCTTCAAATCAATGCGATGTAGAAGGTTTAGCTTCAAATCCATGCGATACACAAGATTTAGCTTCAAATCAATGCGACGTAGAAGGTTCATCTTCAAATCCATGCGACACATATGATTTAGCTTCAAATACTTGCGATATAAGTGATATAGCTTCAAAAGCAGGAGGGACAAACCAGGTAGATTCAATTCTATGCGAAACAAATGATTTAGCTTCAAATCAATGCGAAGTAGAAGGCATAGCTTCAAATCCGTGCGACGCATATGATTTAGCTACAAATACTTGTGATATACATTATTTAGCTACAACTGCCTGCGAAACAAACGAGTTAGATTCAAATCCATGCGAAACACACGATTTAGGTTCAAATCAATGCGATGTAGAAGGTTCAGCTTCAAATCCATGCGACACATATGATTTAGCTTCAAATACTTGCGATATAAATGATATAGCTTCAAAAGCAGGAGGAACAAACGAGGTAGCTTCAATTCTATGCGAAACAAGTGACTTAGCTTCAAATCAATGTGAAGTAGATGGCATAGCTTCAAATCCATGCGAACCAATGGTTTAGCTACAAATCCTTGTGATATACATTATTTAGCTACAACTGCATGCGAAACATACGAGTTTGCATCAAATCCAAGCGAAACACAAGATTCAGCTGCAAATCAATGGGATGTAGAAGGTTTAGCTTCAAATCCATGAGAAACAAATGATTTAGCTTCAGATACTTGCGATACAAATGATATAGATTCAACTGCATGCGAAAAAAACGATTCAGCTTCAAATCCAAGGGAAACACATGATTTAACTTCAAATCAATGCGAAGTAAAAGGGGTAGCTTCAAATCCATGCGAAACGAATGATTTAGCATCAAATACTTGTGAATATAAGTGATATAGCTTCAAATGCAGGCGAAACAAACGAGCTAGCTTCAGATCCATACGAAATACATGATTTAGCTTCAAATCAATTCGAAGTAGAAGGCTTTGCTTCAAATCCAAGCGAAACAAATGGTTTAGCTTCAAATACTTGTGATATACGATATTTAGATTTAACTGCATGCGCAACGAACGAGTTAGCTTCAAATCCATGCGAAACACATGATTTAGCTACAAATCAAGGCGAAGTAGAAGGCTTAGCTTCAAATCCATGCGAAACAAATGGTTTAGCTACAAATACTTGTGATATACATTATTTAGCTACAACTGCATGCGAAACATACGAGTTTGCATCAAATCCATGCGAAACACACGATTTAGCTTCAAATCAATGCCATGTAGAAGGTTTAGCTTAAAATCCATGCGAAACAAATGGTTTAGCTTCAAATACTTGCGATATAAATGATATAGCTTCAAAAGCAGGAGGAACAAACGAGGTAGCTTCAATTCTATGCGAAACAAATGATTTAGCTTCAAATCAATGCGAAGTAGATGGCATAGCTTCAAATCCATGCGAAACAAATGGTTTAGCTACAAATACTTGTGATATACATTATTTAGCTACAACTGCATGCGAAACATACGAGTTTGCATCAAATCCATGCGAAACACACGATTTAGCTTCAAATCAATGCGATGTAGAAGGTTTAGCTTAAAATCCATGCGAAACAAATGGTTTAGCTACAAATACTTGTGATATACATTATTTAGCTACAACTGCATGCGAAACAAACGAGTTAGGTTCAAATACATGGGATACACATGATTTAGCTTCAAATCAATGCGATGTAGAAGGTTTAGCTTCAAATCCATGCGATTTACAAGATTTAGCTTCAAATCAATGCGATGTAGAAGGTTCAGCTTCAAATCCATGCGACACATATGATTTAGCTTCAAATACTTGCGATATAAGTGATATAGCTTCAAAAGCAGGAGGAACAAACGAGGTAGCTTTAATTCCACGCGAAACAAATGATTTAGCTTCAAATCAATGCGAAGTAGAAGGCTTTGCTTCAAATCCATGCGAAACAAATGGTTTAGCTACAAATACTTGTGATATACATTAGTTAGCTACAACTGCATGCGAAACAAACGAGTTTGCATCAAATCCATGCGAAACACACGATTTAGCTTCAAATCAATGCAATGTAGAAGGTTTAGCTTCAGATCCAAGCGAAACGAACGAGTTAGCTTCAAATCCATGCGAAACACAAGATTCAGCTGCAAATCAATGCGATGTAGAAGGTTTAGCTTCAAATCCATGCGAAACAAATGATTTAGCTACAAATACTTGTGATATACATTATTTAGCTACAGCTGCATGCGAAACAAACGAGTTTGCATCAAATCCATGCCAAACACACGATTTAGCTTCAAATCAATGCCAAGTAGAAGGCTTAGCTTCAAATCCATGCAAACAAATGGTTTAGCTACAAATACTTGTGATATACATTATTTAGCTACAACTGCATGCGAAACAAACGAGTTAGCTTCAAATCCATGCGAAAGACATGATTTAACTTCAAATCAGTGCGAAGTAGAAGGCTTAGCTTCAAATCCATGCGAATCTAATGGTTCGGCTTCAAATACTTGTGAAATGCATGATTTAGCTTCAACTGCATGCGAAACAACGAGTTACCTTAAAATCCACGCGAAACAGATAATTTATCTTCAAATCAATGCGAAGTAGCAGGTTTAGCTTCAAATCCATGCGAAACAAATGATTGAGCTTCCTACACTTGGGATATAGGTGATATAGCTTCAACTGCATGCGAAACAAATGAGTTACATTCAAATCCAAACGAAACACATGATTTAGCATCAAATACTTGCGATATAAGTGATATAGTTTCAAATGCAGGAGAAACGAACGAGTTAGCTTCAAATCCATGCGAAACACATGATTCAGCTGCAAATCAATGCGATGTAGAAGGCTTAGATTCAAATCCATGCAAAACACGTGATTTAGGATCCAGTCAATGCGAAGTAGAAGCCTCAGCTTCAAATCCATGCGATACAAATGGTTTAACTTCAAATACTTGTGATATACATGATTTAGTTTCAACTGCATTCGAAGCAAACGAGTTAGCTCCAAATCCACGCGAAACACATGATTTAACTTCAAATCAGTGCGAAGTAGAAGGCTTAGCTTCAAATCCATTCGAATCTAATGGTTCGGCTTCAAATACTTGTGAAATGCATGATTTAGCTTCAACTGCATGCGAAACAACGAGTTACCTTCAAATCCATGCGAAACACATATTTTAGCTTCAAATCAATGCGAAGTAGCAGGTTTAGCTTCAAATCCATGCGAAACATATGATTTAGCTTCATATACTTGCGATATAAGTGATATAGTTTCAAATGCAGGTTAAAACGAACGAGTTAGCTTCAAATCCATGCGAAACACATGATTTAGCTGCAAATCAATGCGAAGTAGAAGGTTCAGCTTCAAATCCATGCGACACATATGATTTAGCTTCAAATACTTGCGATATAAGTGATATAGCTTCAAATGCTGGCGAAACAAAAGAGTTAGCGTCAAATTCATGCGAAATAATTGATTTAGCTTCAGATACTTGCGATATAAGAGATATTGCTTCAAATGCAGACGAAACAAACGAGTTAGTTTCAAATCCAAACGAAACACATGATTTAGCTACAAATCAATGCGATGTAGAAGGTTTAGTTTCAAATGCATGCGAAACAAATGATTTAGCATCAAATAATTGCGATATAAGTGATATAGATTCAAATGTAGGCGAAACGAACGTGCTAGCTTCAAGTCCATGCGAAACACATGAATTTAGATGCAAATCAATGCGATGTAGAAGGTTTAGCTTCAAATCTATGCGAAACAATTGATTTAGCTTCGGATACTTGCGATACAAGTGATATAGCTTCAAATGCAGGCGAAACAAACCAGGGAGCTTCAATTCAATGCGAAGCACATGATTTATCTTAAAATTCAAGCGATACACATGGAATAGATTCAAATTCATGCGAAACAAATGATTTAGGTTCCGATACTTGTGATATACATTATTTAGCATCAACTGCATGTGAAACGAACGAGTTAGTTTCAACTCCATGAGAAACACATGACTTAGCTGCAAATCAATCCGAAGTAGAAGGCTCATCTTCAAATCCGTACGAAACGAATGGTTTAGCTTCAACTACTTGTGATATACTTGATTTAGCTTCAACTGCATGCGAAACAAACGAGTTAGCTTCAAATACATGCGAAACATGATTTAGCTTCAAACCAATGCGATGTAGACGGTTTAGCTTCAAATCCGCGCGAAACAAATGATTTACATTCAAATACTTGCGATATAAGTGATATAGCTTCAAATCCAGGAGAAACACATTTTTTAACTTCATATTCTTGAGAAACAAATGGTTTTGATTCAGATACTTATGATAAACATGATTTGGCATCAACTGGATGCGATACAAACGATTTAGCTTCAAATACTTGTGATATACTTGATATAGCTTCAACTGCATGCGAAACAAACGCGTTAGCATCATATCCTAGAGATACGTATGATTTAACCTCAAATCAATGTGAAGAAGAAGGCTTAGCTTCAAATCCATGCTTTTCAAATGGTTTAGCTTCAAATACTTGTGATATACATGATTTAGCTTCAACTGCATGCGAAACAAACGAGTTAGCTTCAAATCCAAGGGTGATACATGATTTAATTTCACATCATTGCGAAGTAGAGGCTTAGCTTCAAATCAATGCGAAGCAACTGATTTATCTTCAAATACTTGTGATATTCATGATTTAAATTCAACTGCATGCGAAACAAACGAGATAGTTTCAAATCCATGTGAAACACATGATTTAGCTTCAAATCAATGCGAAGTAGAAGGCTTAGCTTCAACCCCATGCGAATCGAATGATTTAGCTTCAAATAGATGCGAATATGAGGGATACAGCTTCAAATGCATGCGAAACCAACCAGTTAGCTTCAAGTCCACGCGAAACACATGATTTAGCTTCAAATCAATGCGATGTAGAAGGCTGAGCTTCAAATACATGCGAAACAAATGGTTTAGCATCAAATACTTGTGATATACGTTATTTAGATTTAACAGTATGCGCAACGAACGAGTTAGCTTCAAATCCATGCGAAACACTAGATTTAGCTTCAAATCAAAGCGACGTGGAAGGTTTAGCTTCTAATCCATGCGGAAAAAACGATTGAGCTTCAAACACTTCGGATATAGGTGATATAGCTTTAGCTGCGTGCGAAACAAACGAGTTAGCCTCAAGTCCGTGCAAAACACATGATTTAGCTGCAAATTAATGCGATGTAGAAGGTTTCGCTTCAAATCAATGCTATGTAGAAGGATTGGCTTCAAATCCGTGCGAAACAAATGATTTAGCTTCAAACACTTAGGATATAAGTGATATAGCTTCAAATGCAGACGAATCAAACGAGTTAGCTTCAAAATCCATGCGATACACATGACTTAGCTTCAAATCAATAAGAAGTAGAAGGATTAGCTTCAAATCCATGCGAAACACATGATTTAGCTGCAAATCAATGCGATGTAGAATTTTTACCTTCAAATCCATGCGAATCAAATGATTTAGCATCAGATACTTGTTATATAAGTGATATAGCTACGAATGCATGGGAAACAAACGAGTTAGCTTCAAATCCATGCGAAACACATGATTTAGCTGCAAATCAATGCGATGTAGAAGGTTTAGCTTCAAATCAATGCTATCTAGAAGGTTTGGCTTCAAATCCATGCGAAACAAATGATTTAGCTTCATATACTTGCGATATAAGTGATATAGCTTCAAATGCAGGCGAAACGAAAGAGTTAGCTTCAAATCCATGCGAAACACATGTCTTAGATGCTAATGAACGCTATCTAGAAGGTTTGGCTTCAAATCCATGCGAAACAAATGATTTAGCTTCAAATACTTGTGATATAAGTGATATAGATTCAACTGCAGGCGAAACAAAAGAGTTAGCTTCAAATCCATGCGATACAAATGATTTAACTTCAAATACTTGCGATATAAGTGATATAGCTTCAAATGCAGACGAATCAAACGAGTAAGCTTCAAATCCATGCGAAACACATGACTTGGCTTCAAATAAATGCGAAGTAGAAGGCTTGGCTTCAAATCCATGCGAAACAAATGGACTCGCTTCAAATACTTGCGATATAAATGAAATAGCTTCAAATGCATGCGAAACAAACGAGTTAGCTTCAAATCCATGTAGAACACATGATTTAGCATCCAATCAATGCGAAGTAGAAGTCTTAGCTTCAAATCCATGCGAAACGAAAGATTTAGCATCAAATACATGCGATATAAATGATATCGCTTCAAATGCAGGCGACACAAACGAGTTAGCTTCAAATCCATGCAAAACACATGATTTAGCTTCAAATCCAAGCGAAACACATGATATAGCTACAAATCAATGCGATGTAAAAGGTTTAGCTTCAAATCCGTGCGAAGCAAATGTTTTTGGCATCAAATACTTGCGATGTAAGTGATATAGCTTCAATGCAGGCCAAACAGACGAGTTAGCTTCAAATCCATGAGAAACACATGATTTAGCTTCAAGTCAATGCGAAGTAGAGGGCTTAGCATCAAATCTATGCGAAACGAATGATTTAGCGTCAAATACTTGCGAATATAATGGATACAGCTTCAAATGTATGCGAAACAAACGAGTTAGCTTCAAATACTTGCGATATAAATGAAGTAGGTTCAAAAGCTGGAAAAACGAACGAGTCAGATTCAAATCCATGCGAAACACATGATCTAGATACATATCAATACGAAGTAGAAGGCTTAGCTTCAAATCCATGCGACACAACTGATTTAGCTACAAATACTTGTGATATACATTATTTAGCTACAACTGCATGCGAAACAAACGAGTTAGCTTCAAACCCATGCGAAACACATGATTTAACTTCAAATCAGTGCGAAGTAGAAGGCTTAGCTTCAAATCCATGCAAAACACGTGATTTAGGATCCAATCAATGCGAAGTAGAAGACTTAGCTTCAAATCCATGCGAAACAAACGAGTTAGCTTCAAATCCATACGAAACACATGATTTAGCATCAAATACTTGCAGTATAAATGGTAGAGCTTCAAATGCAGGCGAAACAAGCGAGTTATCTTCGAGTCCACGCGATACACATGATTTAGCTTCAAATAAATGCGATGTAGAAGGTTCAGCTTCAAATCCATGCGACACATATGATTTAGCTTCAAATACTTGCGATATAAGTGATATAGCTTCAAAAGCAGGAGGAACAAACGAGGTAGCTTCATTTCTATGCGAAACAAATGATTTAGCTTCAAATCAATGCGAAGTAGAAGGCTTAGCTTCAGATCCATGCGAAACAAATGATTTAGCTACAAATACTTGTGATATACATTATTTAGCTACAACTGCATGCGAAACAAACGAGTTAGCTTCAAACCCATGCGAAACACATGATTTAGCTTAAAATCAATGCGATGTAGAAGGTTTAGTATCAAAACCATGCGAAACAAATGATTGCGCTTCAAACACTTGGGATATAGGTGGTATAGCTCCAACTGCATGCGAAACAAACGAGTTACCTTCAAATCCAAGCGAAACACATGAGATAGCTTCAAATCAATGCAATGTAGAAGGTTTAGCTTCAAATCCACGCGAAACAAATGATTTAGCTTCAAATCACTGTTGAAGTAGAAGGCTTAGCTTCAAAACCATGCGGAACAAATGATTTAGCTTCAAATACTTGTGATATAAGTGATATAGATTCAACTGCAGGCAAAACAAACGAGTTAGCTTCAAATCCATGCGAAACAAATGATTTTTCTTCAAATAGTTGCGATAAAAGTGATATAGCATCAAATGCAGGCAATTAAAACAAGTTAGCTTCAATTCCATGCGAATCACATGATTAAGTTTCAATTCAATTCCTAGTAGGAGAATTCGCTTCAAATCCATGCGAAACTTCAAATGCAGACGAAACACACGATAGGCTTCAAATCCATGCGAAGCAAATGATTTAGTTTCAAGTCAATTCTTAGTAGAAGGATTAGCTTCAAATCCATGCGAAACAAATGATTTAGCTTCAAATACTTTCGGTACAAATGATGTAGACTCAAATGCAGACAGAACAAACGAGTTAGCTTCAGATCCATGCAAAACACATAATTTATCTGCATTTCAATGCCAAGTAGAGGGGTTAGCTTCAAATCTATGCGATACACTAGATTTAGCTTCAAATCAATGCGATGTAGAAGGTTCAGCTTCAAATCAATACGACGCAAATGATTTACATTCAAATACTTGCAATATACATGATTTAGCTTCTACTGCATGCGAAACAACGAGTTACCTTCAAATCCACGCGAAACACATAATTTAGCTTCAAATCATTGCGAAGTAGCAGATTTAGCTTCAAATCCATGCGAAACAAATGATAGAGCTTGCTACACTTGGGATATAGGTGATATAGCTTCAGCTGCATGCGAAACAAATGAGTTACATTCAAATCCAAGCGAAACACATAATTTAGCTTCAAATCAATGCGATGTAGAAGGTTTAGCTTCAAATCCAAGCGAAACACATGATTTAGCTTCCAATACTTGCGATTTAAGTGATATAGTTTCAAATGCAGGAGAAACGAACGAGTTAGCTTCAAATCCATGCGAAACACATGATTCAGCTGCAAATCAATGCGATGTAGAAGGCTTAGCTTCAAATCCATGCAAAACACGTGATTTAGGATCCAATCAATGCGAAGTAGAAGGCTTAGCTTCAAGTCCATGGGATGTAGAAGGTTTAGCTTCAAATCCATGCGAAACACATTATTTAGGTGTAAATCAGTGCGAAATAGAAGGCTCAGGTGCAAAGCCATGCGATTCAAATGGTTCATCTCCAAATACTTGTGAAAGACATGATTTAGCTTCAACTGCATGCGAAACAAACGAGTTACCTTCAAATCCACGCGAAACACATGACTTAGCTTCATATCCAAGGGAAACACATGATTTAGCTACAAATCAATGCGATGTAGAAGGTTTAGCTTCAAATCCATGCGAAACAAATGATTAAGATTCAGATACTTGCGACATAAGTGATATAGCTTCAAATGCAGGCGAAACGAATGAGTTACCATCAAGCCAATGCTATGTAGAAGGTTTAGCTTCAAATCATGCGAAGCAAATGATTTTGGCATCAAATACTTGCGATATAAGTGATATAGCTTCAATGCAGGCCAAACAAACGAGTTAGCTTCAGATCCATGCGAAACACATGATTTAGTTGCAAATCAATGCGATGTAGAGGGTTTAGTTTCAAATCCATGCGATACACAAGATTTAGCTTCAAATCAATGCGGTGTAGAAATTTCAGCTTCAAATCCATGCGACGCACATGATTTAGCTTCAAATACTTGCGATATAAGTGATATAGCTTCAAAATCTGGAGGAACAAACGAGGTAGCTTCAATTCCACGCGAAACAAATGATTTAGCTTCAAATCAATGCGAAGTAGAAGGCTTAGCTTCAAATTCATGCGAAACAAATGGTTTAGCTACAAATACTTGTGATATACATTATTTAGCTACAACTGCATGCGAAACAAACAAGTTAGCTTCAAATCCATGCGAATCACATGATTTAGCTTCAAATCAATGCGATGTAGAAGGTTTAGCTTCAAATCCAAGCGAAACACATGAATCAGCTGCAAATCAATGCGATGTAGAAGGTTTAGATTCAAATCCATGCCAAACACATGATTTAGCTTCAAATCCATGGGATGTAGAAGGTTTAGCTTCAAATCCATGCGTAAAACATTATTTAGCTGCAAATCAGTGCGAAGTAGAAGGCTCAGGTTCAAATCGATGCGATTCAAATGGTTCATCTTCAAATACTTGTGAAAGACATGATTTCGCTTCAACTGCATGCGAAACAAACGAGTTAGCTTCAAATCAATGCGATGTAGAAAGTTAAGCTTCAAATCCATGCGACACATATGATTTAGCTTCAAATACTTGCGATATAAGTGATATAGATTCAAAAGCTGGAGGAACAAACGAGGTAGCTTCAATTCCATGCGAAACAAATGATTTAGCTTCAAATCAATGCGAAGTAGAAGGCTTAGCTTCAAATCCATGCGAAACAAATGGTTTAGCTACAAATACTTGTAATATACATTATTTAGCTACGAACTGCATGCGAAACAAACGAGTTAGCTTCAAATCAATGTGAAACACACGATTTAGCTTCAAATCAATACGAAGTAGAAGACTTAGCTTCAACTCCATGCGAAACAAATATGGTTTGGCTTCAAATACTTGCGATATAAATGAAGTAACTTCAAATGCAGAGGATAGAATCAAGTTAGCTTCAAAACCATGCAAAACACATGATCAAGCTTCAAATCCATGGGCAACAAATGATTTAGGTTCATTGTCATGGTAAACACATGATTTAGCTTCACATAAATGCGAAACAAATGGTTTAGCTTCAAATACTTGAAATATACATGATATAGCTTCAACTGCATGCGAAACAAACGAGTTACCTTCTAATCCACGCGAAACACATGATTTAGCTGGAAATCAATGCGATGTAGAAGGTTTAGCTTCAAAACCATGCGAAACAAATGATTGAGCTTCAAACACTTGGGATATAGGTGGTATAGCTCCAACTGCATGCGAAACAAACGGGTTACCTTCAAATCCACGCGAAACACATGAGATAGCTTCAAATCAATGCGATGTAGAAGGTTTAGCTTCAAATCCATGCGAAACAAATGATTGAGCTTCAAACACTTGGGACAAAGGTGATATAGCTTCAACTGCATGCGAAACAAACGAGTTACCTTCAAATCCACGCGAAACACATGAATTGGTTCAAATGAATGCGATGTAGAAGGTTTAGCTTCAAGTCCAAGCGAAACACATGATTTAGCTTCAAATAGTTGCGATATAAGTGATATAGATTCAAATACAGGCGAAACGAACGAGTTAGCTTCAAATCCATGCGAAACACATGATTCATTTGCAAATCAATGCGATGTAGAAGGTTTAGCTTCAAATCCATGCAAAACTCGTGTTTTAGCTTCCAATTAATGCGAAGTAGAAGGCTTAGCTTCAAATCCATGCGACACATATGATTTAGCTTCATATACTTGCGATATAAATGATATAGCTCCATATGCAGGCGAATCGAACGAGTTAGCTTCAAAATCCACGCGATACACATGATTTAGCTTCAAATCAATGCGATGTAGAAGGTTTAGCTTCAAATCCATGCGATACACAAGATTTAGCTTCAAATCAATTCGATGTAGAAGGTTCAGCTACAAATCCATGCGACACATATGATTTAGCTTCAAATACTTGCGATATAAGTGATATAGCTTCAAAAGCAGGATGAACAAACGAGGTAGCTTCAGTTCTATGCGATACAAATGATTTAGCTTCAAATCAATGCGAAGTAGAAAGCTTAGCTTCAAATCCATGCGAAACAAATGATTTAGCTACAAATACTTGTGATATACATTATTTAGCTACAACTGCATGCGAAACAAACGAGTTAGCTTCAAATCCATGCGAAACACATGATTTAGCTTAAAATCAATGCGATGTAGAAGGTTTAGCTTCAAATCCATGCGAAACAAATGAATGAGCTTCAAACACTTGGGATATAGGCGGTATAGCTCCAACTGCATGCGAAACAAACGAGTTACCTTCAAATCCACGCGAAACACATGAATTGGTTCAAATAAATGCGATGTAGATGGTTTAGCTTCAAATCCATGCGAAACACATGATTTAGCTGCAAATTAATGCGATGTATAAGGTCTAGCTTCAAATCCATGCGAAACAAATGATTTGGCTTCTGATACTTGCGATATAAGTGATATAGCTTCAAATGCAGTCGAAACAACCGAGTTAGCTTCAAATCCATGCGAAACACATGATTTATATGCAAATCAATGCGACGTAGAAGTCTTAGCTTCAAATCCATGCGGAACAAATGATTTAGCTTCAAATAATTGTGATATAAGTGATATAGATTCAACTGCAGGCGTAACAAACGAGTTAGCTTCAAATACATGCGAAACATATGATTTAGCTTCAAATACTTGCGATATAATTGATATAGCTTCAAATGCAGACGAATCAAACGAGTTAGCTTCAAAAGCCATGCGATACACATGATTTAGCTTCAAGTCAATGCGAAACTCATGATTTAGCTTCAAATCACTGCGATCTAGATGTCTTAGCTTCTAATCCATGCGATAAATATGATTTAGCTTCAAATCAATGCGAAGTAGAAGGTTTAGCTTCAAATCCGCGCGAAACAAATGACTTACAATCAAATATTTGCGATATAAGTGATATAGCTTCGAATACAGGAGAGACAAATGAGTTAGCTTCAAATCCATGCGAATCACATGATTTAGCTTCAAATCAATGCGGTGTAGAAGGTTTAGCTTCAAATCCGCCCGAAACAAATGATTTAGCTTCAAATACTTGCGATATAAGTGATATAGCTTCAAATGCTGGCGAAACAAAAGAGTTAGCGTCAAATTCATGCGAAATAATTGATTTAGCTTCAGATACTTGCGATATAAGAGATATTGCTTCAAATGCAGGCGAAACAAACGAGTTAGTTTCAAATCCAAACGAAACACATGATTTAGCTACAAATCAATGCGATGTAGAAGGTTTAGTTTCAAATGCATGCGAAACAAATGATTTAGCATCAAATAATTGCGATATAAGTGATATAGATTCAAATGTAGGCGAAACGAACGTGCTAGCTTCAAGTCCATGCGAAACACATGAATTTAGATGCAAATCAATGCGATGTAGAAGGTTTAGCTTCAAATCTATGCGAAACAATTGATTTAGCTTCGGATACTTGCGATACAAGTGATATAGCTTCAAATGCAGGCGAAACAAACCAGGGAGCTTCAATTCAATGCGAAGCACATGATTTATCTTAAAATTCAAGCGATACACATGGAATAGATTCAAATTCATGCGAAACAAATGATTTAGGTTCCGATACTTGTGATATACATTATTTAGCATCAACTGCATGCGAAACGAACGAGTTAGTTTCAACTCCATGAGAAACACATGACTTAGCTGCAAATCAATCCGAAGTAGAAGGCTCATCTTCAAATCCGTACGAAACGAATGGTTTAGCTTCAACTACTTGTGATATACTTGATTTAGCTTCAACTGCATGCGAAACAAACGAGTTAGCTTCAAATACATGCGAAACATGATTTAGCTTCAAACCAATGCGATGTAGACGGTTTAGCTTCAAATCCGCGCGAAACAAATGATTTACATTCAAATACTTGCGATATAAGTGATATAGCTTCAAATCCAGGAGAAACACATTTTTTAACTTCATATTCTTGAGAAACAAATGGTTTTGATTCAGATACTTATGATAAACATGATTTGGCATCAACTGCATGCGAAACAAACGCGTTAGCATCATATCCTAGAGATACGTATGATTTAACCTCAAATCAATGTGAAGTAGAAGGCTTAGCTTCAAATCCATGCTTTTCAAATGGTTTAGCTTCAAATACTTGTGATATACATGATTTAGCTTCAACTGCATGCGAAACAAACGAGTTAGCTTCAAATCCAAGGGTGATACATGATTTAATTTCACATCATTGCGAAGTAGAGGCTTAGCTTCAAATCAATGCGAAGCAACTGATTTATCTTCAAATACTTGTGATATTCATGATTTAAATTCAACTGCATGCGAAACAAACGAGATAGTTTAAAATCCATGTGAAACACATGATTTAGCTTCAAATCAATGCGAAGTAGAAGGCTTAGCTTCAACCCCATGCGAATCGAATGATTTAGCTTCAAATAGATGCGAATATGAGGGATACAGCTTCAAATGCATGCGAAACCAACCAGTTAGCTTCAAGTCCACGCGAAACACATGATTTAGCTTCAAATCAATGCGATGTAGAAGGCTGAGCTTCAAATACATGCGAAACAAATGGTTTAGCATCAAATACTTGTGATATACGTTATTTAGATTTAACAGTATGCGCAACGAACGAGTTAGCTTCAAATCCATGCGAAACACATGATTTAGCTTCAAATCCATGGGATGTATAAGGTTTAGCTTCAAATGCATGAGAAACAATTGATTTAGCTTCAGATACTTGCGGTATAAGTGATATAGCTTCAAATGCAGGGGGAACAAACGAGTTAGTTTCAAATCCATGAAAAACACTAGATTTAGCTTCAAATCAAAGCGACGTGGAAGGTTTAGCTTCTAATCCATGCGGAAAAAACGATTGAGCTTCAAACACTTCGGACATAGGTGATATAGCTTTAGCTGCGTGCGAAACAAACGAGTTAGCCTCAAGTCCGTGCAAAACACATGATTTAGCTGCAAATTAATGCGATGTAGAAGGTTTCGCTTCAAATCAATGCTATGTAGAAGGTTTGGCTTCAAATCCATGCGAAACAAATGATTTAGCTTCAAACACTTAGGATATAAGTGATATAGCTTCAAATGCAGACGAATCAAACGAGTAAGCTTCAAATCCATGCGAAACACATGACTTAGCTTCAAATAAATGCGAAGTAGAAGGCTTGGCTTCAAATCCATGCGAAACAAATGGACTCGCTTCAAATACTTGCGATATAAATGAAATAGCTTCAAATGCATGCGAAACAAACGAGTTAGCTTCAAATCCATGTAGAACACATGATTTAGCATCCAATCAATGCGAAGTAGAAGTCTTAGCTTCAAATTTATGCAAAACACATGATTAAGCTTCAAATGCATGCGATACACATGACTTAGCTTCAAATCAATAAGAAGTAGAAGGATTAGCTTCAAATCCATGCGAAACACATGATTTAGCTGCAAATCAATGCGATGTAGAATTTTTACCTTCAAATCCATGCGAATCAAATGATTTAGCATCAGATACTTGTTATATAAGTGATATAGCTACGAATGCATGGGAAACAAACGAGTTAGCTTCAAATCCATGCGAAACACATGATTTAGCTGCAAATCAATGCGATGTAGAAGGTTTAGCTTCAAATCAATGCTATCTAGAAGGTTTGGCTTCAAATCCATGCGAAACAAATGATTTAGCTTCATATACTTGCGATATAAGTGATATAGCTTCAAATGCAGGCGAAACGAAAGAGTTAGCTTCAAATCCATGCGAAACACATGTCTTAGATGCTAATGAACGCTATCTAGAAGGTTTGGCTTCAAATCCATGCGAAACAAATGATTTAGCTTCAAATACTTGTGATATAAGTGATATAGATTCAACTGCAGGCGAAACAAAAGAGTTAGCTTCAAATCCATGCGATACAAATGATTTAACTTCAAATACTTGCGATATAAGTGATATAGCTTCAAATGCAGACGAATCAAACGAGTAAGCTTCAAATCCATGCGAAACACATGATTTAGCTTCAAATCAATGCGATGTAGAAGGTTTAGCTTCAAATCCAAGCGAAACACATATGATTTAGCTTCAAATACTTGCGATACAAATGAAGTAACTTCAAATGCTGAGGATACCATGAAGTTAGATTCAAATCCATGCAAAACACATGATTAAGCTTCAAATCCATGGGCATCACATGATTTAGGTTCATTGTCATGGTAAACACATGATTTAGCTTCACATACATGCGAAACAAATGGTTTAGCTTCTAATGCTTGTCATATACATGATATAGCTCCAACTGCATGCGAAACAAACGAGTTAGCTTCAAATCCATGCGAATCAAATGGTTTAGATTCAAATACTTGTGATATACATGATTTAGCTTCAACTGCATACGACACAAACAAGTTAGCTTCAAATCCATGCGAAACACATGATTCAGATGCAAATCAATGCGATGTAGAAGGTTTAGCTTCAAATCCATGCCAAACACATGTTTTAGCTTCAAATCCATGGGATGGCGAAGGTTTAGCTTGAAATCCATGAGAAACAAATGATTTAGCTTCAGATACTTGCGATATAAGTGATATAGCTTCAAAAGCTTGAGGAGCAAACGAGGTAGCTTCAATTCTATGCGAAACATATGATTTAGCTTCAAATCAATGCGAAATAGAAGGCTTAGATTCCTAATCCATGCGAAACAAATGGTTTAGCTACAAATACTTGTGATATACAATATTTAGCTACAACTGCATGCGAAACAAACGAGTGAGCTTCAAATCCACGCGAAACACATGAGTTAGCTACAAATCAATGCGATGTAGAAGGTTTAGCTTTAAATCCATGCGAAACCAATGATTTAGCTTCAAATCAATGCGATGTAGAAGGTTTTGCTTCAAATCAATGCGAAACAAATGATTGAGCTTCAAACACTTGAGATAAAGGTGATATAGCTTCAACTGCATGCGAAACAAACGAGTTACCTTCAAATCGACGCGAAACATATGGTTTAACTTCAAATCAATGCGATGTAGAAGGTTTAGCTTTCTAATCCATGCGAAACAAATGATTTAGCTTCAAATCAATGCGAAGTAGAAGGCTTAGCTTCAAATCCATGCGAAACAAATGGTTTAGCTAAAAATACTTGTGACATACATTATTTAGCTACAACTGCATGCGAAACAAACGAGTTAGCTTCAAATCCAAACGAAACACATGATTTAGCTACAAATCAATGCGATGTAGAAGGTTTAGTTTCAAATGCATGCGAAACAAATGATTTAGCATCAAATAATTGCGATATAAGTGATATAGATTCAAATGTAGGCGAAACGAACGTGCTAGCTTCAAGTCCATGCGAAACACATGAATTTAGATGCAAATCAATGCGATGTAGAAGGTTTAGCTTCAAATCTATGCGAAACAATTGATTTAGCTTCGGATACTTGCGATACAAGTGATATAGCTTCAAATGCAGGCGAAACAAACCAGGGAGCTTCAATTCAATGCGAAGCACATGATTTATCTTAAAATTCAAGCGATACACATGGAATAGATTCAAATTCATGCGAAACAAATGATTTAGGTTCCGATACTTGTGATATACATTATTTAGCATCAACTGCATGCGAAACGAACGAGTTAGTTTCAACTCCATGAGAAACACATGACTTAGCTGCAAATCAATCCGAAGTAGAAGGCTCATCTTCAAATCCGTACGAAACGAATGGTTTAGCTTCAACTACTTGTGATATACTTGATTTAGCTTCAACTGCATGCGAAACAAACGAGTTAGCTTCAAATACATGCGAAACATGATTTAGCTTCAAACCAATGCGATGTAGACGGTTTAGCTTCAAATCCGCGCGAAACAAATGATTTACATTCAAATACTTGCGATATAAGTGATATAGCTTCAAATCCAGGAGAAACACATTTTTTAACTTCATATTCTTGAGAAACAAATGGTTTTGATTCAGATACTTATGATAAACATGATTTGGCATCAACTGCATGCGAAACAAACGCGTTAGCATCATATCCTAGAGATACGTATGATTTAACCTCAAATCAATGTGAAGTAGAAGGCTTAGCTTCAAATCCATGCTTTTCAAATGGTTTAGCTTCAAATACTTGTGATATACATGATTTAGCTTCAACTGCATGCGAAACAAACGAGTTAGCTTCAAATCCAAGGGTGATACATGATTTAATTTCACATCATTGCGAAGTAGAGGCTTAGCTTCAAATCAATGCGAAGCAACTGATTTATCTTCAAATACTTGTGATATTCATGATTTAAATTCAACTGCATGCGAAACAAACGAGATAGTTTAAAATCCATGTGAAACACATGATTTAGCTTCAAATCAATGCGAAGTAGAAGGCTTAGCTTCAACCCCATGCGAATCGAATGATTTAGCTTCAAATAGATGCGAATATGAGGGATACAGCTTCAAATGCATGCGAAACCAACCAGTTAGCTTCAAGTCCACGCGAAACACATGATTTAGCTTCAAATCAATGCGATGTAGAAGGCTGAGCTTCAAATACATGCGAAACAAATGGTTTAGCATCAAATACTTGTGATATACGTTATTTAGATTTAACAGTATGCGCAACGAACGAGTTAGCTTCAAATCCATGCGAAACACATGATTTAGCTTCAAATCCATGGGATGTATAAGGTTTAGCTTCAAATGCATGAGAAACAATTGATTTAGCTTCAGATACTTGCGGTATAAGTGATATAGCTTCAAATGCAGGGGGAACAAACGAGTTAGTTTCAAATCCATGAAAAACTCTAGATTTAGCTTCAAATCAAAGCGACGTGGAAGGTTTAGCTTCTAATCCATGCGGAAAAAACGATTGAGCTTCAAACACTTCGGATATAGGTGATATAGCTTTAGCTGCGTGCGAAACAAACGAGTTAGCCTCAAGTCCGTGCAAAACACATGATTTAGCTGCAAATTAATGCGATGTAGAAGGTTTCGCTTCAAATCAATGCTATGTAGAAGGTTTGGCTTCAAATCCATGCGAAACAAATGATTTAGCTTCAAACACTTAGGATATAAGTGATATAGCTTCAAATGCAGACGAATCAAACGAGTAAGCTTTAAATCCATGCGAAACACATGACTTAGCTTCAAATAAATGCGAAGTAGAAGGCTTGGCTTCAAATCCATGCGAAACAAATGGACTCGCTTCAAATACTTGCGATATAAATGAAATAGCTTCAAATGCATGCGAAACAAACGAGTTAGCTTCAAATCCATGTAGAACACATGATTTAGCATCCAATCAATGCGAAGTAGAAGTCTTAGCTTCAAATTTATGCAAAACACATGATTAAGCTTCAAATGCATGCGATACACATGACTTAGCTTCAAATCAATAAGAAGTAGAAGGATTAGCTTCAAATCCATGCGAAACACATGATTTAGCTGCAAATCAATGCGATGTAGAATTTTTACCTTCAAATCCATGCGAATCAAATGATTTAGCATCAGATACTTGTTATATAAGTGATATAGCTACGAATGCATGGGAAACAAACGAGTTAGCTTCAAATCCATGCGAAACACATGATTTAGCTTCAAATCAATGCGAAATAGAAGGCTTAGATTCCTAATCCATGCGAAACAAATGGTTTAGCTACAAATACTTGTGATATACAATATTTAGCTACAACTGCATGCGAAACAAACGAGTGAGCTTCAAATCCACGCGAAACACATGAGTTAGCTACAAATCAATGCGATGTAGAAGGTTTAGCTTTAAATCCATGCGAAACCAATGATTTAGCTTCAAATCAATGCGATGTAGAAGGTTTTGCTTCAAATCAATGCGAAACAAATGATTGAGCTTCAAACACTTGAGATAAAGGTGATATAGCTTCAACTGCATGCGAAACAAACGAGTTACCTTCAAATCGACGCGAAACATATGGTTTAACTTCAAATCAATGCGATGTAGAAGGTTTAGCTTTCTAATCCATGCGAAACAAATGATTTAGCTTCAAATCAATGCGAAGTAGAAGGCTTAGCTTCAAATCCATGCGAAACAAATGGTTTAGCTACAAATACTTGTGACATACATTATTTAGCTACAACTGCATGCGAAACAAACGAGTTAGCTTCAAATCCATGCAAAAGACATGATTACGCTTCAAATCCATGGGCAACACACGATTTAGGATCATTGTCATGGTAAACACATGATTTAGCTTCACATACATGCGAAACAAATGGTTTAGATTCAAATACTTGTGATATACATGATTTACCTTCAACTGCATGCGACACAAACGAGTTAGTTTCAAATCCATGCGAAACAGATGATTCAGCTGCAAATCAATGCGATGTAGAAGGTTTAGCATCAAATCCATGCCAAACACATGATTTAGCTTCAAATCAATGCGAAGTAGAGGGCTTAGCATCAAATCCATGCGAAACGAATGATCTAGATTCATATCAATACGAAGTAGAAGGCTTAGCTTCAAATCCATGCGACACAACTGATTGAGCATCAAATACTTGCGATATAAATGATATAGCTTCAAATGCAGGCGAAGCAAACGAGTTAGCTTCAAATCCAAGCGAAACACATGATTTAGCTTCAAATCAATGCGATGTAGAAGGTTTAGCTTCGAATCTGTGCGAAACAAATGATTTAGCTTCAAATACTCCCGATATTAGTGATATAGCTTCAAATGCAGAAGAAACAATCGAGTTAGTATCAAATCCATGCGAAACAAATGATTTAGTTTCAAATACTTGCGATATAAGTGATATAGCTTCAAATGCATACGAATCAAACGAGTTAGCTTCAAATCCATGCGAAACACATGATTTAGCTTCAAATCAATGCGATGTAGAAGGTTTAGCTTCAAATCCAAGCGAAACACATATGATTTAGCTTCAAATACTTGCGATACAAATGAAGTAACTTCAAATGCTGAGGATACCATCAAGTTAGATTCAAATCCATGCAAAACACATGATTAAGCTTCAAATCCATGGGCATCACATGATTTAGGTTCATTGTCATGGTAAACACATGATTTAGCTTCACATACATGCGAAACAAATGGTTTAGCTTCTAATGCTTGTCATATACATGATATAGCTCCAACTGCATGCGAAACAAACGAGTTAGCTTCAAATCCATGCGAATCAAATGGTTTAGATTCAAATACTTGTGATATACATGATTTAGCTTCAACTGCATACGACACAAACAAGTTAGCTTCAAATCCATGCGAAACACATGATTCAGATGCAAATCAATGCGATGTAGAAGGTTTAGCTTCAAATCCATGCCAAACACATGTTTTAGCTTCAAATCCATGAGAAACAAATGATTTAGCTTCAGATACTTGCGATATAAGTGATATAGCTTCAAAAGCTTGAGGAGCAAACGAGGTAGCTTCAATTCTATGCGAAACATATGATTTAGCTTCAAATCAATGCGAAATAGAAGGCTTAGATTCCTAATCCATGCGAAACAAATGGTTTAGCTACAAATAATTGTGATATACAATATTTAGCTACAACTGCATGCGAAACAAACGAGTGAGCTTCAAATCCACGCGAAACACATGAGTTAGCTACAAATCAATGCGATGTAGAAGGTTTAGCTTTAAATCCATGCGAAACCAATGATTTAGCTTCAAATCAATGCGATGTAGAAGGTTTTGCTTCAAATCAATGCGAAACAAATGATTGAGCTTCAAACACTTGAGATAAAGGTGATATAGCTTCAACTGCATGCGAAACAAACGAGTTACCTTCAAATCGACGCGAAACATATGGTTTAACTTCAAATCAATGCGATGTAGAAGGTTTAGCTTTCTAATCCATGCGAAACAAATGATTTAGCTTCAAATCAATGCGAAGTAGAAGGCTTAGCTTCAAATCCATGCGAAACAAATGGTTTAGCTACAAATACTTGTGACATACATTATTTAGCTACAACTGCATGCGAAACAAACGAGTTAGCTTCAAATACATGCAAAAGACATGATTACGCTTCAAATCCATGGGCAACACACGATTTAGGATCATTGTCATGGTAAACACATGATTTAGCTTCACATACATGCGAAACAAATGGTTTAGATTCAAATACTTGTGATATACATGATTTACCTTCAACTGCATGCGACACAAACGAGTTAGTTTCAAATCCATGCGAAACAGATGATTCAGCTGCAAATCAATGCGATGTAGAAGGTTTAGCATCAAATCCATGCCAAACACATGATTTAGCTTCAAATCCATGGGATCTAGAAGGTTTAGCTTCAAATCCATGAGAAACAAATGATTTAGCTTCAGATACTTACGATATAAATGATATAGATTCAACTGCATGCGAAAAAAACGATTCAGCTTCAAATCCAAGGGAAACACATGAGTTAACTTCAAATCAATGCGAAGTAAAAGAGTTAGCTTCAAATCCATGCGAAACGAATGATTTAGCATCAAATACTTGCGAATATAAGTGATATAGCTTCAAATGCAGGCGAAACAAACGAGTTAGCTTCAGATCCATGCGAAATGCATGATTTAGCTTCAAATCAATGCGATGTAGAAGGTTTAGCTTCAAATCCATGCGATACACAAGATCTAGCTTCAAATCAATTCGATGTAGAAGGTTTAGCTTCAAATCCATGCGAAACAAATGATTTAGCTTCCTACACTTGGGATATAGGTGATATAGCTTCAACTGCGTGCGAAACAAATGAGTTACATATAAATCCACGCGAAACACATGATTTAGCTTCAAATCAATGTGATGTAGAAGGCTTAGCTTCAAATCCATGCAAAACACGTGATTTCGGATCCAATCAATGCGAAGTAGAAGGCTTAGCTTCAAATCCATGCGAATCACATTATTTAGGTGCAAATCAGTGCGAAGTAGATGGCTCAGGTTCAAAGCCATGCGATTCAAATGGTTCATCTTCAAATACTTGTGAAAGACATGATTTAGCTTCAACTGCATGCGAAACAAACGAGTTACCTTCAAATTCATGCGAAACACAATATTTAGCGTCAAATCAATGCGAAGTAGAAGGCAGAGCTTCAAATCCATACGATACAAATGGTTTAGCTTCAAATACTTGTGATATACATGATTTAGCTTCAACTGCATTCGAAGCAAACGAGTTAGCTCCAAATCCACGCGAAACACATGATTTAACTTCAAATCAGTGCGAAGTAGAAGGCTTAGCATCAAATCCATGCGAATTTAATGGGTCGGATTCAAATACTTGTGAAATGCATGATTTAGCTTCAACCGCATGCGAAACAACGAGTTACCTTCAAATCCACGCGAAACACATAATTTAGCTTCAAATCAATGCGAAGTAGCAGATTTAGCTTCAAATCCACGCAAAACAAATGATTGAGCTTTCTACACTTGGGATATATGTGATATAGCTTCAACTGCATGCAAAACAAATGAGTTACATTCAAATCCAAGCGAAACACATAATTTAGCTTCAAATCAATGCGATGTAGAAGGTTTAGTTTCAAAACCAAACGAAACACATGATTTAGCTTCAAATACTTGCGATATAAGTGATATAGTTTCAAATGCAGGAGAAACGAACGAGTTAGCTTCAAATCCATGCGAAACACATGATTCAGCTGCAAATCAATGCGATGTAGAAGGCTTAGATTCAAATCCATGCAAAACACGTGATTTAGGATCCAATCAATGCGAAGTAGAAGCCTTAGCTTCAAATCCATGCGAAACAAATGCTTTAGCTTCAAATACTTGCGATATAAATGATATAGCTTCAAATACAGGAGAAACAAACGAGTTAGCTTCAAATCCATGCAAAACACACGATTTAGCATCAATTCAATGCCAAGTAGAAGGCTTAGCTTCAAATCCATGCCAATCAATTGTTTAGCTGCAAATACTTGTGATATACATGATTTAGTTTCAACTGCATGCGAAACAAACGAGTTAGCTTCAAATTCATGCAAAACACAATATATAGCGTCAAATCAATGCGAAGTAGAAGGCAGAGCTTCAAATCCATGCGATACAAATGGTTTAGCTTCAAATACTTGTGATTTCCACATGATTTAGCTTCAACTGCATTCGAAGCAAACGAGTTAGCACCAAATCCACGCGAAACACATGATTTAACTTCAAATCAGTGCGAAGTAAAAGGCTTAGCTTCAAATCCTTGCGAATCTAATGGTTCGGCTTGAAATACTAGTGAAATGCATGATTTAGCTTCAACTGCATGCGAAACAAATGAGTTACATTCAAATCCAAGCGAAACACATAATTTAGCTTCAAATCAATGCGATGTAGAAGGTTTAGCTTCAAATCCAAGCGAAACACATGATTTAGCTTCAAATACTTGCGATATAAATGATATAGTCTCAAATGCAGGAGAAACGAACGAGTTAGCTTCAAATCCATGCGAAACAAATGGTTTAGCTTCAAATACTTGCGATATAAATGATACAGCGTCAAATACAGGAGAAACAAACGAGTTAGCTTCAAATCCATGCAAAACACACGATTTAGCTTCAATTCAATGCCAAGTAGAAGGCTTAGCTTCAAATCCATGCGAAACAAATGGTTTAGCTTCAAATACTTGCGATATAAATGATACAGCTTCAAATACAGGAGAAACAAACGGGTTAGCTTCAAATCCATGCAAAACACACGATTTAGCTTCAATTCAATGCCAAGTAGAAGGCTTAGCTTCAAATCCATGCGAAACAAATGGTTTAGCTTCAAATACTTGCGATATACATGATTTAGCTTCAACTGCATTCGAAGCAAACGAGTTAGCTCCAAATCCACGCGAAACACATGATTTAACTTCAAATCAGTGCGAGGTAGAATGCTTAGCTTCAAATCCTTGCGAATCTAATGGGTCGGATTCAAATACTTGTGAAATGCATGATTTAGCTTCAACTGCATGCGAAACAACGAGTTACCTTCTAATCCACGCGAAACACATAATTTAGCTTCAAATCAATGCGAAGTAGCAGGTTTAGCTTCAAATCCACGCAAAACAAATGATTGAGCTTCCTACACTTGGGATATATGTGATATAGCTTCAACTGCATGCGAAACAAATGAGTTACATTCAAATCCAAGCGAAACACATAATTTAGCTTCAAATCAATGCGATGTAGAAGGTTTAGTTTCAAAACCAAGCGAAACACATGATTTAGCTTCAAATACTTGCGATATAAGTGATATAGTTTCAAATGCAGGAGAAACGAACGAGTTAGCTTCAAATCCATGCGAAACACATGATTCAGCTGCAAATCAATGCGATGTAGAAGGCTTAGATTCAAATCCATGCAAAACACGTGATTAAGCTTCAAATCCATGGGCAACACATGACTTAGGTTCATTGTCATGGTAAACACATGATTTAGCTTCACATACATGCGAAACAAATTTAGATTCAAATACTTGTGATATACATGATTTACCTTCAACTGCATGCGACTCAAACGAGTTAGCTTCAAATCCATGCGAAACACATGATTCAGATGCAACTCAATACGATGTAGAAGGTTTAGCTTCAAATCCATGCCAAACACATGATTTAGCTACAAATCAATGCGAAGTAGAAGGCGTAGCTTCAAATCCGTGCGGAACAAATGGTTACGCTTCAAAAACTTGTGATATAAGTGATATAGATTCAACTGCAGGCGAAACAAACGAGATAGCTTCAAATCCATGCAACACACATGATTAAGCTTCAAAACAATGCGAAGTAGAAGGCTTAGCTTCAAATCCATGCGAAACACACGATTTAGCTTCAAATCAATGCGATGTAGAAGGTTTAGATTCAAATCCATGCGAAACAAATGATTGTGTTTCAAACACTTGGGATATAGGTGATATAGCTTCAACTGCATGCGAAACAAACGAGTTACCTTCAAATCAACGCGAAACACATGATTTAGCTTCAAATCAGTGTGAAGTAGAAGGCTTAGCATCAAATCCCATGCGAATCAAATGGTTTAGATTCAAATACTTGTGATATACATGATTTAGCTTCAACTGCAATGCGACTCAAACGAGTTAGCTTCAAATCCATGCGAAACACATGATTCAGATGCAACTCAATACGATGTAGAAGGTTTAGCTTCAAATCCATGCCAAACACATGATTTAGCTCCAAATCAATGCGAAGTAGAAGGCTTAGCTTCAAATCCGTGCGGAACAAATGGTTACGCTTCAAAACTTGTGATATAAGTGATATAGATTCAACTGCAGGCGAAACAAACGAGATAGCTTCAAATCCATGCAACACACATGATTAAGCTTCAAAACAATGCGAAGTAGAAGGCTTAGCTTCAAATCCATGCGAAACACACGATTTAGCTTCAAATCAATGCGATGTAGAAGGTTTAGATTCAAATCCATGCGAAACAAATGATTGTGTTTCAAACACTTGGGATATAGGTGATATAGCTTCAACTGCATGCGAAACAAACGAGTTACCTTCAAATCAACGCGAAACACATGATTTAGCTTCAAATCAATGCGATGTAGAAGGTTTAGCTTCAAATCCATGCGAAACAAATGATTTAGCTTCAAATCAATGCGATGTAGTAGGCTTAGCTTCAAATCCATGCGAAACAAATGGTTTAGCTAAAAATACTTGTGATCTACATTATTTAGCTACAACTGCATGCGAAACAAACGAGTTAGCTTCAAATCCATGCGAAACACATGATTTAGCTTCAAATCAGTGTGAAGTAGAAGGCTTAGCATCAAATCCCATGCGAATCAAATGGTTTAGATTCAAATACTTGTGATATACATGATTTAGCTTCAACTGCATGTGAAACAAACGTGTTAGCTGCAAATCCAAGCGAAACATATGATTTAGCTTCAAATCAACGCGATGTAGAAGGTTCAGCTTCAAATCCATGCGAAACAAATGGTTTAGCTACAAATACTTGTGATATACATTATTTAGCTACAACTGCATGCGAAACAAACGAGTTAGCTTCAAATCCATGCGAAACACATGATTTAGCTTCAAATCAATGCGATGTAGAAGGTTTAGCTTCAAATCCATGCGATTTACAAGATTTAGCTTCAAATCAATGCGATGTAGAAGGTTCAGCTTCAAATCCAAGCGACACATATGATTTAGCTTCAAATACTTGCGATATAAGTGATATAGCTTCAAAAGCAGGAGCAACAAACGAGGTAGCTTCAATTCCAGGCGAAACAAATGATTTAGCTTCAAATCAATGCGAAGTAGAAGGCTTAACTTCAAATCTATGAGAAACAAATGGATAAGCTACAAATGCTTGTGATATAAATTATTAAGCTGCAAATGCATGCGAGACAAACGAGTTAGCTTCAAATCCATGCGAAACACATGATTTAGCTTCAAATCAATGCTATGTAGAAGGTTTAGCTTCAAATCCATGCGATACACAAGATTTAGCTTCAAATCAATTCGATGTAGAAGGTTCAGCTTAAAATCCATGCGACACATATGATTTAGCTTCAAATACTTGCGATATAAGTGATATAGCTTCAAAAGCAGGAGGAACAAACGAGGTAGCTTCAGTTCTATGCGAAACAAATGATTTAGCTTCAAATCAATGCGAAGTAGAAGGCTTAGCTTCAAATCCATGCGAAACAAATGATTTAGCCACAAATACTTGTGATATACATTATTTAGCTACAACTGCATGCGAAACAAACGAGTTAGCTTCAAATCCATGCGAAACACATGATTTAGCTTACAATCAATGCGATGTAGAAGGTT